>NW_025748585.1:0-20000 GCF_021184085.1 Oncorhynchus gorbuscha
CCAAGGAGGCCGAGAGGCTCTCTGAACCCAAGGAGGCCGAGAGGCTCTCTGAACCCGTCATATCAAGGAGAACGAGAGGATCTCTGAACCTGTCATATCAAGGAGGCCAAGAGGCTCTCTGAACCCAAGGAGACCGAGAGGCTCTCTGAACCCAAGGAGTCCGAGAGTCTCTCTGAACCCAGGAGACCGAGAGGCTCTCTGAACCCGCCATATCAAGGAGACCGAGATTCTCTCTGAACCCGTCATATCAAGGAGACGGAGAGGCTCTCTGAACCTGTCATATCAAGGAGACCAAGAGGCTCTCTGAACCCAAGGAGGCTGAGAGGCTCTCTGAACCCAAGGAGGCCGAGAGGCTCTCTGAACCCGTCATATCAAGGAGACCGAGAGGCTCTCAAAACCAAGGAGGCCGAGAGGCTCTCTGAACCCAAGGATGCCGAGAGGCTCTCTGAACCCAAGGAGACCGAGAGGCTCTCTGAACCCGTCATATCAAGGAGACCGACAGGCTCTCTGAACCTGTTATATCAAGGAGACCGAGAGGCTCTCTGAACCGGTCATATCAAGGAGGCTGAGAGTCTCTCTGAACCTGTTATATCAAGGAGAGCAAGAGGCTCTCTGAACCCAAGGAGACCGAGAGGCTCTCTGAACCCAAGGAGACCGAGAGGCTCTCTGAACCCAAGGAGACCGAGAGGCTCTCTGAACCCAAGTACTCCGAGAGTCTCTCTGAACCCAGGAGACCGAGAGGCTCTCTGAACCCGTCATATCATGGAGGCCAAGAGGCTCTCTGAACCCGTCATATCAAGGAGGCCAAGAGGCTCTCTGAACCCGTCATATCAAGGAGGCCGAGAGGCTCTCTGAACCCAAGGAGACCGAGAGGCTCTCTGAACCCGTCATATCAAGGAGACCCGATAGTCTCTCTGAACCCGTCATATCAAGGAGGCCGAGAGGCCCTCTGAACCCGTCATATCAAGGAGGCTGAGAGGCTCTCTGAACCCAAGGAGGCCGAGAGGCTCTCTGAACCCAAGGAGGCCGAGAGGCTCTCTGAACCCGTCATATCAAGGAGGCCAAGAGGCTCTCTGAACCCAAGGAGGCCGAGAGGCTCTCTGAACCCAAGGAGGCCGAGAGGCTCTCTGAACCCGTCATATCAAGGAGAACGAGAGGATCTCTGAACCTGTCATATCAAGGAGGCCAAGAGGCTCTCTGAACCCAAGGAGACCGAGAGGCTCTCTGAACCCAAGGAGTCCGAGAGTCTCTCTGAACCCAGGGAGACCGAGAGGCTCTCTGAACCCGTCATATCAAGGAGACCGAGATTCTCTCTGAACCCGTCATATCAAGGAGAACGAGAGGCTCTTTGATCCTGTCATATCAAGGAGAGCAAGAGGCTCTCTGAACCCAAGGAGACCGAGAGGCTCTCTGAACCCGTCATATCAAGGAGACCGAGAGGCTCTCTGAACCGGTCATATCAAGGAGGCCGAGAGGCTCTCTGAACCTATTATATCAAGGAGAGCAAGAGGCTCTCTGAAACCAAGGAGACCGAGAGGCTCTCTGAACCCGTCATATCAAGGAGGCCGAGAGGCTCTCTGAACCCGTCATATCAAGGAGGCCAAGAGGCTCTCTGAACCCGTCATATCAAGGAGGCCGAGAGGCTCTCTGAACCCGTCATATCAAGGAGAGCAAGAGGCTCTCTGAAACCAAGGAGACCGAGAGGCTCTCTGAACCCGTCATATCAAGGAGGCCAAGAGGCTCTCTGAACCCGTCATATCAAGGAGGCCGAGAGGCTCTCTGAACCCAAGGAGACCGAGAGGCTCTCTGAACCCGTCATATCAAGGAGACCCGATAGTCTCTCTGAACCCGTCATATCAAGGAGGCCGAGAGGCTCTCTGAACCCAAGGAGGCCGAGAGGCTCTCTGAACCCGTCATATCAAGGAGAACGAGAGGATCTCTGAACCTGTCATATCAAGGAGGCCAAGAGTCTCTCTGAACCCAGGGAGACCGAGAGGCTCTCTGAACCCGTCATATCAAGGAGACCGAGATTCTCTCTGAACCCGTCATATCAAGGAGAACGAGAGGCTCTTTGATCCTGTCATATCAAGGAGAGCAAGAGGCTCTCTGAACCCAAGGAGACCGAGCGGCTCTCTGAACCCGTCATATCAAGGAGACCGAGAGGCTCTCTGAACCGGTCATATCAAGGAGGCCGAGAGGCTCTCTGAACCTATTATATCAAGGAGAGCAAGAGGCTCTCTGAAACCAAGGAGACCGAGAGGCTCTCTGAACCCGTCATATCAAGGAGGCCGAGAGGCTCTCTGAACCCGTCATATCAAGGAGAGCAAGAGGCTCTCTGAAACCAAGGAGACCGAGAGGCTCTCTGAAACCAAGGAGACCGAGAGGCTCTCTGAACCTGTTATATCAAGGAGACCGAGAGGCTCTCTGAACCCAAGGAGACCGAGAGGGTCTCTGAACCCAAGGAGGCCGAGAGGCTCTCTGAACCTGTTATATCAAGGAGACCGAGAGGCTCTCTGAACCCAAGGAGACCGAGAGGCTCTCTGAACCTGTTATATCAAGGAGACCGAGAGGCTCTCTGAACCCAAGGAGACCGAGAGGCTCTCTGAACCCGTCATATCAAGGAGACCGAGAGGCTCTCTGAACCCGTCATATCAAGGAGACCGAGAGGCTCTCTGAAACCAAGGAGGCCGAGAGGCTCTCTGAAACCAAGGAGGCCGAGAGGCTCTCTGAACCCGTCATACCAAGGAGACCGAGAGGCTCTCTGAAACCAAGGAGGCCGAGAGGCTCTCTGAACCTGTTATATCAAGGATCTTTCATGTCTTTCTCACTTCATCCCAGGTGCCTGCGTCGTCCGTCACTGTCCAGGTCATCGCGGCACACACGCGCACACGCACTTTAAAAAAAATGTATTTAAGTCAGTTAAGAACAAATTTTTATTTACAATGACGGCTCTAGGAACAGTGGGTTAACTGCCTTGTTCAGGGGCAGATCGACAGATTTTTACCTTGTCAGCTCGGGGCTTTGATACAGCAACCTTTTGGTTACTAGTCCAACAGCTCTAACCACTAGGCTACCTGCCGCCCTGCATGCACCCGCACGCACACAAAATCACACACACACAAGCACACACACACTGCCATGGCAGTAATTCAATTGGTGGCATTCCTGGTAAGAAACCTATCTATCAGGACACCATGCAGGCAGGCTCGTGTCGTCCAGTGTCTCCCCTGGCTGTCGTTAGTCAAACATTAGGCCTCAGGGGCTTTAACCTGTCATCCAACCCCCCTCTAACCCACAGCAAGTCTCCAAGGGGTGATTTAGACCTGGGGGTATGGCTGGCCTGGGTGGTTGGCGGTCTGGTGTACAGAGGAGAGGTGCTAGGGGACCAGACCTATGGGGTGATTTAGACCTGGGGGTATGAAGGGCTGGCTGGGGGGTGAGTGGAGGGTCTATGAGGGATTGAGGATAAGGTTCGGCGGAGAGGTTTAGGAGCTGAGGGGGTCTGGTGTACAGGGGTGAATACAGAGAAGCCTGGATCTGTGGAAAATTTAGGTTGGGGGTCGTGGTTGGAGGCCAGCTTGTTTCCAACATCCACGGGATCCTTCCTGGATCTTTTACGACAGTAATGTAGGTTTAACGCATCTAGCTGAACACGCAAAGGGTGGAACGAGATCTTCACGGGAGCCGACTGATCAAAGTCTCAGAGAAGGTCTGGTGTTGTTTTACGGAGGCGAGGTGGCCAACCAAAGAGCACGGTCGCATCTCAAATGGCGTGCTATTCCTCACGTAGTACACTACTCTGAATAGGGATCCCTAGACTCTGCTCTAGCAGTGCACTCCCAGTGGATAGGGGTGCCTGATACTGTCCGGAGATCAGAGAGGAGCTATTCACTTTTCTCCAAAACACATTGGGCTTCTTTCCTGGTGTGAATGACCAAGAACTAATGGGGAATATTCAGTTAGGCTTGAAGATCCATTAGGATGTTTTAGGAGGGATGCAAATCAAATGGAACACTGTTCTATATAGTGCACTACTTTAGAAGACCCTTACAGGTCTGATGAATGTAGTCCACTTATGTACAGAAGGGAAAAGGCTGCCATTTGGGTTGCAGGCATTGAATGGTCAGGCCACGTTGTTAACGAGAGGGTGATCGCGATATGTGGTTAAAGAGAGGGTGATCGGGGTGATAAATGATTAAAGAGAGGGTGGTCGGGGTGATAAATGATTAAAGAGAGGTGATCTAGGTGATGAACATTAACGAGAGGGTGATCGGGGTGATATCTGGTTAACGAGAGGGTGATATATTTATTTTTCAGTCAAGGCACTGCCTTTGTGTTTTTAATGTTACTTGTTCTTTAAAGCTTGTTATCATTCTACATTTACATTTACATTTAAGTCATTTAGCAGACGCTCTATCCAGAGCGACTTACAAATTGGTGCATTCACCTTATGACATCCAGTGGAACAATACTTTACACAGTGCATCTTAAAAAATTCTCATTTGGTATTTGGCAAATGGACTCTTTTATTTAGATAATTTTACCCCAACATCAACACATCGTACATCGTACTTCCATGTAGCAAACATGATCCATTCACACTACTGACACCTACCTATAGCCCTGTTAGAGAGCACATTAACACTACTGACACCTACCTATAGCCCTGTTAGAGAGTACATTAACACTACTGACACCTACCTATAGCCCTGTTAGAGAGCACATTAACACTACTGACACCTACCCATACCACAGTACAGAGAGACATTAACACTACTGACACCTACCTATAGCCCTGTTAGAGAGTACATTAACACTACTGACACCTACCTATAGCCCTGTTAGAGAGCACATTAACACTACTGACACCTACCTATAGCCCTGTTAGAGAGTACATTAACACTACTGACACCTACCTATAGCCCTGTTAGAGAGCACATTAACACACTGACACCTACCCATACCACAGTTAGAGAGCACATGAACACTACTGACACCTACCCATACCACAGTTAGAGAGCACATTAACACTACTGACACCTACCCATACCACAGTTAGAGAGGACATTAACACTACTGACACCTACCCATACCACAGTTAGAGAGCACATTAACACTACTGACACCTACCTATAGCCCTGTTAGAGAGTACATTAACACTACTGACACCTACCTATAGCCCTGTTAGAGAGTACATTAACACTACTGACACCTACCTATAGCCCTGTTAGAGAGCACATTAACACTACTGACACCTACCCATACCACAGTTAGAGAGCACATGAACACTACTGACACCTACCCATACCACAGTTAGAGAGCACATTAACACTACTGACACCTACCCATACCACAGTTAGAGAGGACATTAACACTACTGACACCTACCCATACCACAGTTAGAGCACATTAACACTACTGACACCTACCTATAGCCCTGTTAGAGAGTACATTAACACTACTGACACCTACCTATAGCCCTGTTAGAGAGTACATTAACACTACTGACACCTACCCATACCACAGTTAGAGAGTACATTAACACTACTGACACCTACCCATACCACAGTTAGAGAGTACATTAACACTACTGACACCTACCCATACCACAGTTAGAGGACATTAACACTACTGACACCTACCTATAGCCCTGTTAGAGAGTACATTAACACTACTGACACCACCCATACCACAGTTAGAGAGTACATTAACACTACTGACACCTACCCATACCATGTTAGAGAGTACATTAACACTACTGACACCTACCTTGTAAGATAAGATACTACATTAGTAGGTAACTTTTCAAAACCCTAGAGATGTAATCAGCGGTTTCAGGCGTTATGGTTGTAAATCAGGTTGCGATTCTAACGCCCTGAGCGTATGATATTAGCTATGTTATGAAACCGTTAGTTGTCATACTGACCACGATCAGATGCTTGTTTTTATTCATACTTTATGGTTAGAATCAGATGCTTGTTTTTATTCATACTTTATGGTTAAAAGAATCAGTGAGCAAAATAAAGGTGGGAAAATGTTCCCTTAAAAATAGTTTTCATACTTGAGTAAAAGTAAAATAGCTTAAAAAGTTTGTCATACTTGAGTAAAAGTAAAGATACCTTAAAATAGTTTTCATACTTGAGTAAAAGTAAAGATACCTTAAAATAGTTTTCATACTTGAGTAAAAGTAAAGATTCCTTAAAATAGTTTTCATACTTGAGTAAAAGTAAAGATACCTTAAAATAGTTTTCATACTTGAGTAAAAGTAAAGATACCTTAAAATAGTTGTCATACTTAAAAGTAAAGTAAAAGTAAAGATACCGTAAAATAGAAAAGTAAAAGTCACCCAGTAAAATACTACTTGAGTAAAAGTCTACAAGTATTTGTTTTAAAATATACTTAAGTATAAAAGCCAAGTGATTGCTGAAATATACTTGAGTACCATAAGTAAAAGTATAAATCATTTCAAATTCCTTCTACTAAGCAAACCAGATGGCACTGTTTTCTTTTTTTTTAAATGTATTTACGGATATCCAGAGGCACACATCATTTACAAACAAAGCATGTGTGTTTAGTGAGTCCTCCAGATCAGAGGCAGTAGGATGACCAGATGTTCTCTGTTTATGAGTCCACCAGATCAGAGGCAGTAGGGATTACCAGGGATGTTCTCTGTTTAGTGAGTCCACCAGATCAGAGGCAGTAGGGATGACCAGGATGTTCTCTGTTTAGTGAGTCCTCCAGATCAGAGGCAGTAGGGATGACCAGGGATGTTCTGTTTGATAAGTGCATGAATTTGACCATTTTCTTGTCCTGACAACCTTTCAAAATGTAATGAGTACTTTTGGTTGTCAGCGAAACGTGGGAGTAAAAGTACATTATTTTCTTAAGGAATGTAGTGGAGTAAAGTAGTCAAAAATATAAACAGTAAAGTACAAATAACCCCAAATAACGACTTATATTAAGTAGTACTTTAAAGTAGTTTTACTTAAGTACTTTACATCATTGGTCAGAATGGAGGGGAAAAAATACATATTATACATAAACTTGTTATTGGAGCAGAGATTTTAGGTTAGATTTTGTGTATTTTGATTGGCTGATCAAAATGAGCATACTGACATTGAGACGGACCAAGGCTGTCCGGCTCGTCATAATAATGACTGGACCAAGGCGCAGTGTGGGTAGACTTCCACATATTTTAATTAATAGAAACTCACCAAAACATAAACAATATAAAAGCACCAACGAAGCGTGTGAAGCTACTGGTGGTCTGTAGACAAGATCCCACAAATCACAATGGGGAAAATGGCTACCTAAATATGATCCCCAATCAGAGACAACGATAAACAGCTGCCTCTGATTGGGAACCATACCAGGCCAACATAAACCATTAATCACCTAGATGACCCACCCTAGTCACTATCGTAATATGTGCAGATCTGTGTATAATGGCCATCGGTATTCAGACTTGACTAAGCTTAACTCCTTAATTCCAATGTTTTGCAAGAATTTCTATCACCGTTAATGAATGATTTAAGCCTGACATCAATACCTGAGTTCCACATGCTTATCTCAACTTTGATCATGCCCAGAATTAATGAAAATATTATTTTGTTTTTGTTATGTTTTCATGTGTTACAGACTTCCGTCTCACCAGTGGGCTAAAACCAGGAGACCCTCTGTTTCCAACTGTAACGTCGTTCGTCTGTTGTATGAAAGAGTCAGACCGAAATGCAGCGTGTAGGTTACTCATGACTTTAATGAAAATAATCGCGGTACATGAAATAACTGTATATGAAAACAACAAGCGAAACGGAAACCTATTACAGCCTATCTGGTGACTACAACACTAAGACAGGTACAAACACCCACAAATTACAACGCCGAAAGTCAGGCTGTCTAAATACGGTTCTCAATCAGAGACAAATTAAAGCACCTGACTCTGATTGAGAATAAGCCCCAGGCAACCAAGCCTAACTAGACACCCCTAATCATACACAATCCCAATTACTACAAACCCCAATACGAAACACAACATAATAAACCCATGTCAAACCCTGGGCCTACCCAAACCTATACCAAAAACACAAAATACAATGACCAAGGCGTGACACCAACAATAACTTGACAGTCACAAAGAGAGTTGCCTTGAAGGAGAACTGGTTCTTTTGAGGCCGTTTAAAGAGCTATAGGACTCCCAATTATCTAACACCTGTCTACGGCGCTAGACTTTCCTTCCTGTATCTGTGTGAAAGAATCAGAAAGCCGGGGTCTGTCCAGCTGATTCCCTGAGTTTCAGGATGTGCCTTCTTCCTGTATTGGAGATTATTACACTATTCATAGAAAAGCAAATAGACAGAAGTCATCCACCGACAGAGAAGGAAGACCGTCTCTCTCTCTCTCTCTCTCTCTCTCTCTCTCTCTCTCTCTCTCTCTCTCTCTCTCTCTCTGTATCTCTCTCTGTATCTCTCTCTGTATCTCTCTCTGTCTCTCTCTCTCTCTCTCTCTCTCTCTCTCTCTCTCTCTCTCTCTCTCTCTCTCTCTCTCTCTCTCTCTCTCTGTATCTCTCTTTGTATCTCTCTCTGTATCTCTCTCTGTATCTCTCTCTCTCTCTCTCTCTCTCTCTGTATCTCTCTCTGTATCTCTCTCTGTATCTCTCTCTGTATCTCTCTCTCTCTCTCTCTCTCTCTCTCTCTCTCTCTCTCTCTCTCTCTCTCTCTCTCTCTCTCTCTCTCTGTGTATCTCTCTCTGTATCTCTCTTTGTATCTCTCTCTGTATCTCTCTCTGTATCTCTCTCTGTATCTCTCTCTGTATCTCTCTCTCTCTCTCTCTCTCTCTCTCTCTCTCTCTCTCTCTGTATCTCTCTCTGTATCTCTCTCTTTGTATCTCTCTCTGTATCTCTCTCTCTCTCTCTCTCTCTCTCTCTCTCTCTCTCTCTCTCTCTCTCTCTCTGTATCTCTCTCTGTATCTATCTTTGTATCTCTCTCTGTATCTCTCTCTCTCTCTCTCTCTCTCTCTCTCTCTCTCTCTCTCTTGTATCTCTCTCTGTATCTCTCTCTGTATCTCTCTCTGTATCTCTCTCTCTCTTTCTCTCTCTCTTTCTCTCTCTCTCTTTCTGCATCTCTCTCTGTATCTCTCTTTCTCTCTCTCTTTCTCTCTCTCTCTCTCTGTATCTCTCTCTGTATCTCTGTATCTCTCTGTATTCTCTCTCTCTGTATCTCTCTCTGTATCTCTCTTTTCTCTCTCTCTCTCTTTGTATCTCTCTGTATCTCTCTCTGTATCTCTCTCTGTATCTCTCTCTCTCTTCTTTCTCTCTCTTTCTCTTTCTCTTTCTCTCTCTCTGTATCTCTCTCTCTCTTTTCTCTCTCTTTCTTCTCTCTCTCTTTCTGCATCTCTCTCTGTATCTCTCTCTCTTTTTCTCTCTCTCTTTCTTTCTCTCTCTGTATCTCTCTGTATCTCTCTCTGTCTCTCATCTCTCTCTCTCTCTCTCTCTCTCTCTCTCTCTCTCTCTCTCTCTCTCTCTCTCTCTCTCTCTCTCTTCTTCCTCTGAGCTTGAGCAGTGTAGATCTAAAAGACAGATCGCTGCATCTGAGGTTCTGGCCTTTTCTAGGGAGTTGTTCCTAGCCACCGTGCTTCTACACCCACATTGCTTGCTGTTTGGGGTTTTAGGCTGGGTTTTCTGTACAGCCCAGACATCAGCTGATGAAAGAAGGGCTTTATAAATACATTTGATTGATTGATTGATTTACTGCTGTTGAGGTGTCTGTTACTGCATATGTAGAAAAAGACGGGGGTATAGGGCAGGGGGTGGGGAAGGGTCAAAGGGCAAAAGGGCAAGGGGCAAGGGATGGGATGGGTACATTTGATCAATGTCTGTCTTTGAACTTGGCATTGTCGATTTCAGTTGTGATTAATCAAGTTTCCTTGTTTAAGTGAATAAAGCATTACTACTACTATTACTGCTACCACAGCCACCATCATCACTACTGCTATTACTGCTACTACTATTACTATTGCCGTTAGTACTAGAGGTCGGCCGATTAATTAGGGCCGATTTCAAGTTTTCATAACAATTGGATATCGGTAAAGAAATTACACTTTTACATGTTTTTGCTTAACTAGGCAAAGTCCAGTTAAGAACACATTCTTATTTTCAATGACGGCCTAGGAACAGTGGGTTAACTGCCTGTTCAGGGCAGAACGACAGATGTTCAATTTTGTCAGCTCGGGGATCCATCTTGCAACCTTATAGTTAATAGTCCAACGCTATAACCATCTGCCTCTCGTTGCACTCCACGAGGAGACTGCCTGTTACGAATGCAGTAAGCCAGGTAAGTTGCTAGCTAGCATTAAACTTATGTTATAAAAACAATCAATCAATCATAATCACTAGTTAACTACACATGGTTGATGATATTACTAGTTTATCTAGCGTGTCCTGTGTTGCATATAATCTAACTGACATACAAGCATACAAGCATACAAGTATCTGACTGAGCGGTGGTAGGCAGCAGCAGGCTCAGAGCATTCATTCAAACAGCACTTTCATGCTTTTTGGCAGAAGTTCTTCATTGTCGTCAAGCATTGCACTGTTTATGACTTCTTAAGCCTATCAACTCCGAGATGAGGCTGGTGTAACCGAAGTGAAATGGCTAGCGAGTTAGCGGGGTGCACGCTATTAGCGTGCCAAACGTCACTTGCTCTGGAGACTTGAGAGTGGTTTTTCTGCTCTGCATGGGTAATGCTGCTTCGATGGTGGCTGTTGTCGTTGTGTTGCTGGTTTGAGCCCAGGGAGGAGTGATGAGAGGGACAGAAAGCTATGACTGTTACACTGGCAATACTAAAGTGCCTATAAGAACATCCAATAGTCAAAGGTTAATTAAATACAAATGGTATAGAGGGAAATAGTCCTATAATTCCACAACCTAAAACTTCTTACCTGGGAATATTGAAGACATGTTAAAAGGAACCACCAGCTTTCATATGTTCTCATGTTCTGAGCAAAACTTAAACATTAGCTTTTTTGCATGGCCCATATTACTTTTACTTTCTTCTCCAACACTTTGTTTTTGCGTTAATTAAACCAAATTGAACATGTTTCATTATTTATTTGAGGCTAAATTGATTTTATTGATGTATTATATTAAGTTAAAATAAGTGTTCATTCAGTATTATTTGTAATTGTCATTATTACAAATAAATTAAAAAATTAGTCCGATTTATCTGCATCGGCATTGAAAATTGTAATCCGGTCAACCTCTAGCTAGTTCTCCTAACATTACTACTACTATTACTATTACTACTACCACTACTACCACTGTTACTGCTACCACTACTACCACTGTTACTGCTACCACTACTACTACTACTATTACTACTACTAATCCTACTACTATTACTACTACCACTACTACCACTGTTGCTGCTACCACTACTACCACTGTTACTGCTACCACTGCTACTACTACTATTACTACTACTAATCCTACTACTATTACTACTACCACTACTACCACTGTTACTGCTACCACTACTACCACTGTTACTGCTACCACTACTACTACTACTATTACTACTAATCCTACTACTATTACTACTACTACTACTACCACTGTTACTGCTACCACTACTACCACTGTTACTGCTACCACTACTACTACTACTAATACTAATACTATTACTACTACTACTGTCACGCCTTGGTCTTAGTATTTTGTGTTTTCTTTATCTATGTGGACAGGCCAGGGTGTGACATGGGTTATTGTGGTGTGTTTTTTGTCTTGGGTTTTTGTGGGGTGTCTAATTAGTCTAGGGCTGCCTGAGGCGGTTCTCAATCAGAGTCAGGTGATTTATCGTTGTCTCTGATTGGGAACCATATTTAGGCAGCCATATTCTGTGAGTGTTTTCGTGGGTGATTGTTCCTGTCTCTGTGTTAGTGTTCACCAGATAGGCTGTAATAGGTTTCGCGTTTCGTTTGTTGTTTTTGTTATTACTACTACTATTACTACTACTACTACTACTACTACTACTACTAACACACACTATTACTACTACTACTACTACTACCACTACTACATCTACTATTACTACTATTGCTATTACTATTATTACTATTATTACTACTACTACTACTACTACTACTACTACTGCTAATTCTACTACCCACCACTACCACTACTAATAATTATAGTACTTACAAAATACTATTACTACTACTATTACTACTACTAGTATTACTACTACTAATGTAAATTATACTACCACCACTACCACTACTAATACTTATATTTCTAGAAGGTGTCTCTCTGGGGTGGTGTGTCTGTAGGGTGGTGTGTCTGTAGGGTGGTGTCTCTGTAGGGTGGTGTGTCTGTAGGGTGGTGTCTCCTGTGTAGGGTGGTATGTCTCTGTAGGGTGGTGTGTCTGTAGGGTGGTGTGTCTGTAGGGTGGGTGTCTCTGCAGTAGGGTGGTATGTCTCTGTAGGGTGGTGTTTCTATAGGGTGGTGTGTCTCTCTGGGGTGGTGTGTCTCTGAGGTGGTGTGTCTCTGAGGTGGTGTGTCTCTGGGGTGGTGTGTCTCTGGGGTGGTGTGTCTCTGAGGTGGTGTGTCTCTGGGGTTGTGTGTCTCTGGGGTGGTGTGTCTCTGTAGGGTGGTGTGTCTCTGGAGTGATGTCTCTCTGGGGTGGTGTGTCTCTGTAGGGTGGTGTGTCTAGGGTGGTGTCTCTGTAGGGTGGTGTGTCTCTGGGGTGGTGGGTCTGCTAGTCATCTACTGCTAAATTCATTGTTTTCCTATTATACACACCAGCAGGTCAGACACACCAGTACCCTGTTAGTCTGTATCCCTCTTGCTGTTAGTCTGTATCCCTGCTGCTGTTAGTCTGTGTCCCTGCTGGTGTTAATCTGTATCCCTGCTGCTGTTAGTCTGTATCCCTGCTGCTGTTAGTCTGTATCATCCCTGCTGCTGTTTTCTGTATCCCTGCTGCTGTTAGTCTGTATCCCTGCTGCTGTTAATCTGTATCCCTGTTGCTGTTAGTCTGTATCCCTGCTGCTGTTAGTCTGTATCCCTGCTGCTGTTAGTCTGTATCCCTGCTGCTGTTAGTTTGTATCCTTGCTGTTAGTCTGTATCCCTGCTGCTGTTAGTCTGTATCCCTGCTGCTGTTAGTCTGTATCCCTGCTGCTGTTAGTCTGTATCCCTGCTGCTGTTAGTTTGTATCCTTGCTGCTGTTATTGTATCCCTGCTGCTGTTAGTCTGTATCCCTGCTGCTGTTAATCTGTATCCCTGTTGCTGTTAGTCTGTATCCCTGCTGCTGTTAGTCTGTATCCTTGCTGGTGTTAGTCTGTATCCCTGCTGCTGTTAGTCTGTATCCCCTGCTGTTAGTCTGTATCCCTGTTGCTGTTAGTCTGTATCCCTGCTGCTGTTAGTCTGTATCCTTGCTGGTGTTAGTCTGTATCCTGCTGCTGTTAGTCTGTATCCCTGCTGCTGTTAGTCTGTATCCTGCTGCTGTTAGTCTCCAAAAATCCATATATTTTGTGTAAAACCATGATGAAGGCTACAGGCCGAAACATGTTGGCTTTAAAGTGGAACATTTTTGCAACATTCAATCATATCAACATCTGTTCAATGAAGAATATGACACTTAAAAAATATATATATCTGACAAGCGAAAGCACTTAGATATGGTCATTTCAAATGTTCATAAATGAATAGAATATTTGTGTATGACGTACATCAAGGCATTTGTGAAAATATGATGTAAATATATACAGGAAAGCGGCCATGTGTTTGGACAACTGCTAGAAACTGCAGTAAATAAAACCTAATAAAAACATCTGTCTTGTCCAGGACCGGAGTCTACGCAGACCGGTGCGCTATGGCCAATCAGAGCTACAGTAGAACCTTTATACAAACAAGCCATTTGTCACACAGGCCTGTCATCATTCACTTTGAACTGGCCTGTGTGACTTTAGATCATTAGAACACCTTCACCAAAAGCCATGAATACACCTTGAATGGATGTCTGCAAATACTGTATATAAATGTCAAGAGAGTCGATCTTGCAGTTGTGAACTTTGCAGTCCTATTGATCAAACATCCATGAACAGGTAGACTCTCTCTTCCTCAGTTGATTATACACGTCAACAAAAACAAGATCAACAACTAACGCTAGCCTTGAGCAAGATAAGATTTTAAAATCTAACGAAGGAACATTAGATAAACACCCTCTCAACCTTTTTTCAGCTAGTTGGCTGAAGTAATGGTAACCAATAACGCATTGTAGCCTACTCGCCCTTCGGCGGCTTGCCTGCTAATGCTAATGCTAGTCCCAAACAAGCACCCTAAGCTAACTGGCTAACGTTGGCTAGCTTTCTAGCTACTTCCAGACACAAATGAGAGAACACCTCACTCTGACCATTTTGCTCACCATAGCAGAGCTGGTTAGGCTGTTTATATCTAGAACGTTCTTGACTAATTATTACATTTTGTGTCTACATTTACTGACACCGGTCATATTCAGTGGGTGTTGCACGTCAGAATTCATCCATAGCACGAGAGTGCTATGCAATCAGACTAGACAGCCAGAGTGGATTTGCGAACGCAAGAGATATGCTAACTGGATAACAGTTGTTCCAAGTTCATCATAGCTAGCTAGCAAAGCGATTCACGTGTCTTGCTAGCTAACCAACCCTCTCTACACATCATTCTGTGACATCATTACCTCTCTACACATCATTCTATGACATCATTACCTCTCTACATTCTGTGACATCAGTACCTCTCTACACATCATTCTGTGACATCATTACTTCTCTACACATCATTCTGTGACATCATTAGCTCTCTACACATCATTCTGTGACATCATTACTTCTCTACACATCATTCTGTGACATCATTACCTCTCTACACATCATTCTGTGACATCATTAATTCTCTACACCATTCTGTGACATCATTACTTCTCTACACATCATTCTGTGACATCATTACCTCTCTACACATTTACATTTACATTTAAGTCATTTAGCAGACGCTCTTATCCAGAGCGACTTACAAATTGGTGCATTCACCTTATGACATCCAGTGGAGCAGCCACTTTACAATAGTGCATCTAAATCTTTTAAGGGGGGTGAGAAGGATTACTTTATCCTATCCTAGGTAGTCCTTAAAGAGGTGGGGTTTCAGGTGTCTCCGGAAGGTGGTGATTGACTCCGCTGTCCTGGCGTCGTGAGGGAGTTTGTTCCACCATTGGGGGGCCAGAGCAGCGAACAGTTTTGACTGGGCTGAGCGGGAACTGTACTTCCTCAGTGGTAGGGAGGCGAGCAGGCCAGAGGTGGATGAACGCAGTGCCCTTGTTTGGGTGTAGGGCCTGATCAGAGCCTGGAGGTACTGAGGTGCCGTTCCCCCTCACAGCTCCGTAGGCAAGCACCATGGTCTTGTAGCGGATGCGAGCTTCAACTGGAAGCCAGTGGAGAGAGCGGAGGAGCGGGGTGACGTGAGAGAACTTGGGAAGGTTGAACACCAGACGGGCTGCAGCGTTCTGGATGAGTTGTAGGGGTTTAATGGCACAGGCACGGAGCCCAGCCAACAGCGAGTTGCAGTAATCCAGACGGGAGATGACAAGTGCCTGGATTAGGACCTGCGCCGTTTCCTGTGTGAAGCAGGGTCGTACTCTGCGGATGTTGTAGAGCATGAACCTACAGGAACGGGCCACCGCCTTGATGTTAGTTGAGAACAACAGGGTGTTGTCCAGGATCACGCCAAGGTTCTTAGCGCTCTGGGAGGAGGACACAATGGAGTTGTCAACCGTGATGGCGAGATCATGGAACGGGCAGTCCTTCCCGGGAGGAAGAGCAGTTCCGTCTTGCCGAGGTTCAGCTTGAGGTGGTGATCCGTCATCCACACTGATATGTCTGCCAGACATGCAGAGATGCGATTCGCCACCTGGTCATCAGAAGGGGGAAAGGAGAAGATTAATTGTGTGTCGTCTGCATAGCAATGATAGGAGAGACCATGTGAGGTTATGACAGAGCCATGTGACTTGGTGTATAGCGAGAATAGGAGAGGGCCTAGAACAGAGCCCTGGGGACACCAGTGGTGAGAGCGCGTGGTGAGGAGACAGATTCTCGCCACGCCACCTGGTAGGAGCGACCTGTCAGGTAGGACGCAATCCAAGCGTGGGCCGCGCCGGAGATGCCCAACTTGGAGAGGGTGGAGAGGAGGATCTGATGGTTCACAGTATCTTAGGCAGCCGATAGGTCTAGAAGGATGAGAGCAGAGAGAGAGAGTTAGCTTTAGCAGTGCGGAGCGCCTCCGTGATACAGAGAAGAGCAGTCTCAGTTGAATGACTAGTCTTGAAACCTGACTGATTTGGATCAAGAAGGTCATTCTGAGAGAGATAGCGGGAGAGCTAACCAAGGACGGCACGTTCAAGAGTTTGGAG
This sequence comes from Oncorhynchus gorbuscha, assembly GCF_021184085.1. Lineage (NCBI taxonomy): Eukaryota > Metazoa > Chordata > Actinopteri > Salmoniformes > Salmonidae > Oncorhynchus > Oncorhynchus gorbuscha. Next base: position 16,435 of record NW_025748585.1, read on the forward strand.
AGAAAAGAAAGAAGGGATACTGGTCTGTAGTTGTTGACATCGGAGGGATCGAGTGTAGGTTTTTTCAGAAGGGTGCAACTCTCGCTCTCTTGAAGACGGAAGGGACGTAGCCAGCGGTCAGGGATGAGTTGATGAGCGAGGTGAGGTAAGGGAGAAGGTCTCCGGAAATGGTCTGGAGAAGAGAGGAGGGGATAGGGTCATGGGCAGGTTGTTGGGCGGCCGGCCGTCACAAGACGCAAGATTTCATCTGGAGAGAGAGGGGAGAAAGAGGTCAGAGCACAGGGTAGGGCAGTGTGAGCAGAACCAGCGGTGTCGTTTGACTTAGCAAACGATCGGATGTCGTCGACCTTCTTTTCAAAATGGTTGACGAAGTCATCTGCAGAGAGGGAGGAGGGGGAGGGGGAGGAGGATTCAGGAGGGAGGAGAAGGTGGCAAAGAGCTTACTAGGGTTAGAGGCAGATGCTTGGAATTTAGAGTGGTAGAAAGTGGCTTTAGCAGCAGAGACAGAGGAGGAAAATGTAGAGAGGAGGGAGAAAGGATGCCAGGTCCGCAGGGAGGCAAGTTTTCCTCCATTTCCGCTCGGCTGCCCGGAGCCCTGTTCTGTGAGCTCGCAATGAGTCGTCGAGCCACGGAGCGGGGAGGGGAGGACCGAGCCGGCCTGGAGGATAGGGGACATAGAGAGTCAAAGGATGCAGAAAGGGAGGAGAGGAGGGTTGAGGAGGCAGAATCAGGAGATAGGTTGGAGAAGGTTTGAGCAGAGGGAAGAGATGATAGGATGGAAGAGGAGAGAGTAGCGGGGGGGAGAGAGAGCGAAGGTTGGGACGGCGCGATACCATCCGAGTAGGGGCAGTGTGGGAAGTGTTGGATGAGAGCGAGAGGAAAAAGGATACAAGGTAGTGGTCGGAGACTTGGAGGGGAGTTGCAATGAGGTTAGTGGAAGAACAGCATCTAGTAAAGATGAGGTCGAGTGTATTGCCTGCCTTGTGAGTAGGGGGAAGGTGAGAGGGTGAGGTCAAAGAGGAGAGGAGTGGAAAGAAGGAGGCAGAGAGGAATGAGTCAAAGGTAGACGTGGGGAGGTTAAAGTCGCCCAGAACTGTGAGAGGTGAGCCGTCCTCAGAAAGGAGCTTATCAAGGCATCAAGCTCATTGATGAACTCTCCGAGGGAACCTGGGAGGGCGATAAATGATAAGGATGTTAAGCTTGAAAGGGCTGGTAACTGTGACAGCATGGAATTCAAGGAGGCGATAGACAGATGGGTAAGGGGAGAAAGAGAGAATGACCACTTGGGAGAGATGAGGATCCCGGTGCCACCACCCCGCTGACCAGAAGCTCTCGGGGTGTGCGAGAACCCGTGGGCGGACGAAGAGAGAGCAGTAGGAGTAGCAGTGTTATCTGTGGTGATCCATGTTTCCGTCAGTGCCAAGAAGTCGAGGGACTGGAGGGAGGCATAGGCTGAGATGAACTCTGCCCTGTTGGCCGCAGATCGGCAGTTCCAGAGGCTACCGGAGACCTGGAACTCCCGTGGGTCGTGCGCGCTGGGACCACCAGATTAGGTGGCCGCGGCCACGCGGGTGTGGAGCGTTTGTATGGTCTGTGCAGAGAGGAGAGAACAGGGATAGACAGACACATAGTTGACAGGCTACAGAAGAGGCTACGCTAATGCAAAGGAGATTGGAATGACAAGTGGACTACACGTCTCAAATGTTCAGAAAGTTAAGCTTACGTAGCAAGAATCTTATTGACTAAAATGATTAAAATGATACAGTACTGCTGAAGTAGGCTAGCTGGCAGTGGCTGCGTTGTTGACTTTGTAGGCTAGCTGGCAGTGGCTGCGTTGTTGACACTACACTAATCAAGTCGTCCGTTGAGTGTAATAGTTTCTACAGTGCTGCTATTCGGGGGAGCTAGCTGGCTAGCTAGCAGTGTTGATTACGTTACGTTGCGTTAAAAGAACGACAATAGCTGGCTAGCTAACCTAGAAAATCGCTCTAGACTACACAATTATCTTTGATACAAAAAGACGGCTATGTAGCTAGCTATGTAGCTAGCTACGATCAAACAAATCAAACCGTTGTACTGTAATGAAATGAAATGAAAATGTGATACTACCTGTGGAGTTTAAGCGGAATGCGACCCCGGGTTGTTGAGTGCGGAAGTTCTATTCGTAGACGTTGGCTAGCTGTTGGCTAGCTAGCAGTGTCTCCTACGTCTCCTACACATCATTCTGTGACATCATTAGCTCTCTCTACACATCATTCTGTGACATCATTACTTCTCTACACATCATTCTGTGACATCATTCTTATGGTAAAAATGTTTCTTATGTTCTTAGATGTGATGCAGATATTATCGGTGCTGAATGAAAATGTAATTATATTCTTTATCCTGTGGTCCACAACCCACCATACCATAATAACCGATCATACCATAACAACCCATTATATAGTAACAACCCATCATACCATAACAACCCATTATATAGTAACAACCCACATTACCATAACAACCCATCATACCATAACAACCCATTATATAGTAACAACCCATCATACCATAACAAACCCATTATATAGTAACAACCCATCATACCATAACAACCCATCATACCATAACAACCCATCATATAGTAACAACCCATTATATAGTAACAACCCATTATATAGTAACAACCCATTATATAGTGACAACCCATTATATAGTAACAACCCATTATACCATAACAACCATCATACCATAACAACCCATTATATAGTAACAACCCATTATATAGTAACAACCCATTATATAGTGACAACCCATCATACCATAATAACCCATCATACCATAACAACCCATCATATAGTAACAACCCATCATACCATAACAACCCATCATCATACCATAACAACCCATCATACCATAACAACCCTTCATACCATAACAACCCATTATATAGTAACAACCCACATTACCATAACAACCCATTATACCATAACAACCCATCATACCATAACAACCCATTATATAGTAATAACCCATCATACCATAACAACCCATCATACCATAACAACCCATCATACCATAACAACCCATTATATAGTAACAACCCACATTACCATAACAACCCATTATACCATAACAACCCATCATACCATAACAACCCATCGTACCATAACAACCCATTTTATAGTAATAACCGATCATACCATAACAACCCATTACATAGTAACAACCCATCATACCATAACAACCCATTATATAGTAATAACCCATCATACCATAACAACCCATTATATAGTAACAACCCATTATATAGTAACAACCCATTATACCATAATAACCCATCATACCATAACAACCCATCATATAGTAACAACCCATTATATAGTAACAACCCATCATATAGTAACAACCCATCATACCATAACAACCCATCATACCATAACAACCCATTATATAGTAACAACCCATTATATAGTAACAACCCATTATATAGTAACAACCCATTATATAGTAACAACCCATTATATAGTAACAACCCATTATACCATAATAACCCATCATACCATAACAACCCATTATATAGT
>NW_025748585.1:25000-33044 GCF_021184085.1 Oncorhynchus gorbuscha
TGTCAGTAATCAGGTACTCTCTCCATGTTCTGTCTGTCTGTCTGTCTGTAATCAGGTACTCTCTCTCTCCATGTTGTGTCTGTCTGTCTGTAATCAGGTACTCTCTCTCTATGTTGTGTCTGTCTGTCTGTCTGTCATCAGGTACTCTCTCTCTCGCCATGTTGTGTCTGTCTGTCTGTCTGTCATCAGGTACTCTCTCTCTCCATGTTGTGTCTGTCTGTCTGTAATCAGGTACTCTCTCTATGTTGTGTCTGTCTGTCTGTCTGTCTGTTCGTGTCAGTCGTCTGCGTGTCTGTCTGTCTGTCTGTTCGTTCTGTCTGTCTGTCTGTTCAGTCATTCGTTCGTTCGTCTGGCCTGTCTGTCTGTCGTCGTTCGTCTGTTCGCCTCGTTCGCCGTTGTTCAAAACGCCGCCCGTCTGTCATCAGGTACACTCTCTCTCTCCATGTTGTGTGACGTCTGTCTGTCTGTCTGTAATCAGGTACTTCTATGTTGTGTCTGTCTGTCTGTAATCAGGTACTTTCTCTTCCATGTTGTGTCTGTCTGTAATCAGGTACTCTCTCTTCCATGTTGTATCTGTCTGTCAGTAATCAGGTACTCTCTCTCCATGTGCTGTGTCTGTCTGTCTGTAATCAGGTACTCTCTCCATGCTGTATCTGTCAGTAATCAGGTACTCTCTCTGTCCATGTTGTATCTGTCTGTCAGTAATCAGGTACTCTCTCTCTCCATGTTGTATCTGTCTGTCAGTAATAATGTATCCTATTCAGCGTTGTCAGTCTCTTTGTTTGCAGTATGTATGATTCACTCTGGGTGGGTGTGTATTGGGAGGAGCAGTTGACTGGACATTAGGTAATAGGATAAGGAAAGGAGGAGATGGGGGGAATGATAGAGGGGAAGTGAGGACAGAGAGAGAGAGAGAGAGAGAGAGAGAGAGAGAGAGAGAGAGAGAGAGAGAGAGACAGAGAGAATATGGATAGTAGGCTTTATTTAGAAAAAGTAGCATAGATCTACTGATACGCTGATGACAGCAAGAGAGGAAAGACAGACAGACAGACAGACAGACAGACAGACAGACAGACAGACAGACAGACAGCAGCCAGACAGACAGACAGACAGACAGACAGACAGACAGACAGACAGACAGAGATAGACAGATAGACAGACAGACAGAGACAGGCAGACAGACAGACAGACAGACAGACAGACAGACAGACAGACAGACAGACAGACAGACAGACAGACAGACAGACAGACAGAGGACAGACAGACAGACAGACAGACAGACAGACAGACAGACAGACAGACAGACAGACAGACAGACAGACAGACAGACAGACAGACAGACAGACAGAGGGACAGGCAGACAGACAGACAGACAGACAGACAGACAGACAGACAGACAGACAGACAGACAGACAGACAGACAGACAGACAGACAGACAGACAGACAGACAGACAGAGGAGAGAATGCAGACTTTCCTGTCTTCTTTATTGACAAACAAGAAGTGAACAGCTTACCATGCAGAATGTTTCTATCGACCAGCCTCTCGGGTGACAGTTGTGAGTGTGCGCCTGCTTGTGGGCAGGGCACCACTGGTCTCTAGAGGTATCATGTCACAGTGGAAAGAGAGCTGTGACACAGCGGTCTGGACAGTCACAGTGAAGAGAGAGCTGTGACACACTGATAAGGACAGTCACAGTGGTCTGGACAGGAGGCTGTTGGAAATACACTATTTGCACAGAGTTGTGCTTATTTCTGACTGAGCTTTGATTGGCTGTTTTTTTTTAATAACAAATAATGTATTTTACACCAAATACTAACATACACATAGAAACAACAATTTACAGACGCACAAAACAACGATAACATCTCATCTGCCTAGACTCGCATGCTCCCACCCCCATCCCTAGTGCCTGGCCACACCCCCATCCCTAGTGCCCCACACCCCCATCCCTAGTGTGCCTGGCTACACCCACATCCCTGAAGTGCCTGGCCACACCCCCATCCCTAGTGCCTGGCCACACCCCCATCCCTAGTGCCTGGCTACACCCACATCCCTAGTGCCTGGCCACACCCCCATCCCTAGTGCCTGGCCACAACCCCATCCCTAGTGCCTGGCCACACCCACAGCCCTAGTGCTTGGCCACACCCCCATCCCTAGTGCCTGGCCACACCCCCATCCCTAGTGCCTGGCCACACCCACATCCCTAGTGCCTGGCCACACCCCATTCCTAGTGCCTGGCCACACCCCTATCCCTAGTGCCTGGCCACACCCTCATCTCTAGTGCCTGGCCACACCCTCATCTCTAGTGCCTGGCCACACTTTATCCCTAGTGCCTGGCCACACCCTCATCTCTAGTGCCTGGCCACACCTCATCTCTAGTGCCTGGCCACACCCCATCTCTAGTGCCTGGACACACCCTCATCTCTAGTGCCTGGCCACACCCCATTCCTAGTGCCTGGCCACACCCCTATCCCTAGTGCCTGGACACACCCTCATCTCTAGTGCCTGGCCACACCCCCATCCCTAGTGCCTGGCCACACCCTCATCCCTAGCCTGGCCACACCCACATCCCTAGTGCCTGGCCACACCTCATCCCTAGTGCCTGGCCACACCCCTATCCCTAGTGCCTGGCCACACCCTCATCTCTAGTGCCTGGCCACACCCCTATCCCTAGTGCCTGGCCACACCCTCATCCCTAGTGCCTGGCCACACCCCTATCCCTAGTGCCTGGCCACACCCCTATCCCTAGTGCCTGGCCACACCCTCATCTCAGTGCCTGGCCACACCTACATCCTTAGTGCTCTGGCCACCCCTATCCCTAGTGCCTGGCCACACCCCTATCCGTAGTGCCTGGCCACACCCCCATCCCTAGTGCCTGGCCACACCCCTATTCTCTAGTGCCTGGCCACACCCCTATCCCTAGTGCCTGGCCACCCCTATCCCTAGTGCCTGGCCACACCCTCATCCCCTAGTGCCTGGCCACCCACATCCCTAGTGCCTGGCCACACCCTCATCCCTAGTGCCTGGCCACACCCCTATCCCTAGTGCCTGGCCACACCCTCATCTCTAGTGCCTGGCCACACCCTCATCTCTAGTGCCTGGCCCACCCCTATCCCTAGTGCTGGCTGCACACCTCATCCCTTAGTGCCTGGCCACACCCCTATCCCTAGTGCCTGGCCACACCCCTATCCCTAGTGCCTGGCCACACCCTCATCCTAGTTCCTGGCCACACCCACATCCCCAGTGCCTGGCCACCCCCTATCCCTAGTGCCTGGCCACACCCCTATCCCTAGTGCCTGGCCACACCCCCATCCCTAGTGCCTGGCCACACCCCTATCTCTAGTGCCTGGCCACACCCACATCCCTAGTGCCTGGCCACACCCCTATCTCTAGTGCCTGGCCACACCCACATCTCTAGTGCCTGGCCACACCCCTATCTCTAGTGCCTGGCCACACCCCCTATCCCTAGTGCCTGGCCACACCATCCCTAGTGCTGGCACACCCTCATCCCTAGTGCCTGGCCACACCCACATCCCTAGTGCCTGGCCACACCTCATCCCTAGTGCCTGGCCACACCCCCTATCCCTAGTGCCTGGCCACACCCTCATCTCTAGTGCCTGGCCACACCCCTAGTTCCTAGTGCCTGGCCACACCCCCATCCCTAGTGCCTGGCCACACCCCTCATCTCTAGTGCCTGGCCACACCCTCATCTCTAGTGCCTGGCCACACCCCTATCCCTAATGCCTGGCCACACCCCTATCCCTAGTGCCTGGCCACACCTCATCCCTAGTGCCTGGCCACACCTACATCCCTAGTGCCTGGCCACACTCATCCCTAGTGCCTGGCCACACCCCTATCCCTAGTGCCTGGGCCACACCCTCATCTCTAGTGCCTGGCCACACCTCTCATCCCTAGTGCCTGGCCACACCCCTATCCCTAGTGCCTGGCCACACCTCATCCCTAGTGCCTGGCCACACCCTCATCCCTAGTGCTCTGCCACACCCACATCCCTAGTGGCTGGCCACACCCCTATCCCTAGTGCCTGGCCACACCCCTATCCCTAGTGCCCGGCCACACCCCATCCCTAGTGCCTGGCCACACCCTATCTCTAGTGCCTGGCCACACCCACATCTCTAGTGCCCTGGCCACACCCCTATCTCTAGTGCCTGGCCACACCCCTATCTCTAGTGCCTGGCCACACCCCTATCTCTAGTGCCTGGCTACACCCACAGCCCTAGTGCTTGGCCACACCCCCATCCCTAGTGCCTGGCCACACCCCCATCCCTAGTGCTTGGCCACACCCCTATCCCTAGTGCCTGGCCACACCCACATCTCTAGTGCCTGGCCACACCCACATCTCTAGTGCCTGGCCACACCCACATCTCTAGTGCCTGGCCACACCCCCATCTCTAGTGCCTGGCCACACCCACATCTCTAGTGCCTGGCCACACCCCTATCTCTAGTGCCTGGCCACACCCCTATCTCTAGTGCCTGGCCACACCCCTATCCCTAGTGCCTGGACACACCCCATCCCTAGTGCCTGGACACACACCCTATCTCTAGTGCCTGGCCACACCCTCATCTCTAGTGCCTGGCCACACCCTCATCTCTAGTGCCTGGCCACCCACAGCCCTAGTGCCTGGCCACCCTCATCTCTAGTGCCTGGCCACACCCTCATCTCTAGTGCCTGGCCACACCCTCATCCCTAGTGCCTGGCCACACCCTCATCCCTAGTGCCTGGCCACACTATCCCTAGTGCCTGGCCACACCCCCATCTCTCTAGTTCTGGTCGCACCCTCATCCTCAGTGCCTGGCCACACCCCTATCTCTGATGCCTGGCCACCCCTATCCCTAGTGCCTGGCCACTGAATGTATTCAGATTGGGTTTTTCAACAAAGGGGCTTTAAGTTTTTAAAATGAATCAGCTATATCAGTAGATCGTCTACAAATACGTTTGGTTCATGTTTTGCCAATACTGATAGCTGTTACGTTTGGGTCCTGTCTATTTCTTTCTGCAAGCGGTTCAATTGCCAGTGCAAACAGGAGAGGGGAACAGGACATCCCTGTCTTGTGCCCTTTTCAAAGCAATTTCATCAGATAACATGTTATTTGTGTATATTTTTTGCATTATGTAATATTTTTATTAAATGTATTATTTCAGCTGGAGAAAGTTGAAAGCTTCCAAAGTTTTGAATAGAAAAGACGCATTCAAGACGGTCGAAGGCCTTTTTCGGCATCAACAGCCATTATTGATAAATGTATATCTTGTTTTTTTGCATATTGTATTAAACTGAAACATGTTCTTGTATTTGTTTAAGTGTCTATTTTTATAAGCCCTGTTTGATTGACATGTATCAAGTCTGGTAAGACTTTTGCCATTTATTGCTTGTGAGCTTTGTTAGTATTTTGTTGCTTTATTGTCACAATTTATTAAACTTATGGGTCTATAATCAGCAGGCGACTCTCCTGATTTTCCTGGTTTTAATGTAACCTGGGTAAAAACAGTTTGATACATGGAACTAGGACTGAATTAAGTGGCGTGTCATTTCTGTAAAATCGTATCTAATAATTTTTTTTTTTTTTTGGGGGGGGGGGATCTCTCTCTTTTTAGTGTTTTTTTTTGTCTGTTGATAATTGCTTCAGGGTTGTTAAGTCTAAGAAGGCTACAGAATCCATCCAACTGTTGTTTAATTCTGAAAAAAAAGCATTGGAAAGCATTACATTTTTCTACATTTTGTTAAGTTACAGCCTTATTCTAAAATGGATTAAATTGTTTTTGTTTTTTCGCTTATCAACCTACACACACAGAGCATTGAGGAGTGGCCTGGCTGTGTCCCACTGTGATGACCTCACAATACGCCACAATGACGAAGCAAAAGAGGTTTTATAAATGTTTGCAAATGTATAAAAACAAATGGACATTTCACATTTAAATAAGTATTCAGACCCTTCACTTAGTACTTTGTTGAAGCACCTTTGGCAGCGATTACAGCATTGAGTCTTCTTTGGTGTGATGCTACAAGCTTGGCACACCTGTATTTGGGGAGTTTCTCCCATTCTTCTCTGCAGATCCTCTCTCGCTCTGTCAGGTTGGACAGCTATATTCAGGTCTCTCTAGGGATGTTTCATCGGGTTCAAGTCCGGGCTCTGGCTGGGCAATTCAAGGACATTCAGAGACTTGTCCCGAAGCCTCACCTGCACTGGCTTGGCTGTGTGCTTAGGGTCGTTGGAAGGTCCCGAAACCGAGTCTGGGGTCCTGAGTGGTCTGGAGCAGGTTTTCATCAAGGATCTCTCTGTACTTTGCTTAGTTCATCTTTCCCTCATTTCTGACTAGTATCCCAGTCCCTGCTGTTGAAAAACATCCCCACAGCATGATGCTGCCACCACCATGCTTCACCATAGGGATGCTGCCAGGTTTCTTCCAGATGGCATTCAGGCCATATAGTAGGTGGCATTCAGGCCAAATAGTTCAAACTTGGTTTCATCATACCAGAGAATCTTATTTCTCATGGTCTGTCCTTTAGGTGCCTTTTGGCAAACTCCAAGCAGGCTTTCAGATGCTTCCATCTGGCCACTCTACCATAAAGGCCTGATTGGTGGAGTGCAGCAGAGATGATTGTCCTTCTGGAAGGTTCTCCCATCTACACAGAGGAACTCTGGAGCTCTGTCAGAGTGACCATCGGGTTATTGGTCACCTCCCAGACCTTTCTCCCCAGAGTGCTCAGTTTGGCCGGCGGCCGGCTCTAGGAATAGTCTTGGTGCTTCCAAACTTCTTCCATTTAAGAATGATGGAGGCCACTGTGTTCTTGGGGACCTTTAATGCTGCAGAAATCTTTTGGTATCCTTCCCCAGATCTGTGCCTCGACAGAATCCTGTCTCGGAGCTCTACGGACAATTCCTTCCACCTCATGGCTTAGTTTTTGCTCTAACTGTGGGACCTTATATAGACAGCTGTGTGCCTTTCCAAATCATGTCCAATCAATTGCATTTACCACAGGTGGACTCCAATCAAGTTGTGGAAACATCTCAAGGATGATCAATGGAAACAGGAAGTACCTGAGCTCAATTTCAAGTCTCATAGCAAAGGCTCTGAATACTTATGTAAATAAGGTATTTCTGTTTTTCATTTTAATACATTTGCAAACTTTTCTAAAAACACAGTTTAGCTTTGGCATTATGGGGTATTGTGTGTAGATTTGATGAAGATTTGTATTTTATTTAATCCATTTTAGAATACGGCTGTAACGTAACAAAATGTGGAAAATGAGAAGGGGTCTGAATACTTTCCAAATGCGCTGGACATTTTCATTAAATTCGTCATTAATCACATTGTTGTTTTTAATTACCGCATTTTGTACCTTTGTCTTTTAAATTATAACTGGTTTCGCGTGTATTTGTTTCATGATGCGAGATGTTTACCAGGTTTATTTGTCATTAAGTAGCATGCTTTTAAAATATCGTATTCCTGCTTATTTTCAGAAATGGTATTTTCTTCTTTCCCTTGTAATGATGTTTTATGTCCTTTTTCTAAAATGTATTTTTATTTCATTTTCTAACTCAGATTACATTTTTGCAGAGACTGACATTTTCCTAATGTACACCTTAAAGGTATTCTAAGTTATATCAGGGGTCAGCTTTTTTCTGTCCTTTATGTCTACATTTGTAATTGGTTCTCCAAAACGTTTTTTTATTTTTTATTTTTTATTTTTCCCGGTGGGTTGAGACATCACGTTGTTTAGATTTGAAAATCCAACAGTTGTATTGGAAAGGATCTGCGCTCGAGGGTTGTGTTTGGTTCTCCTCTGTGTCTTTCTCACTCAAACCCACGTGGTCAATCAATCATTAAAAAAAGCAAGGCCGCTTCATTGTCAACGCCTCGTGCCTACATTACAACATCAAAATGGCCTTCTTGACCTTGAAGTCAGGAGGACTTGGAGTTATGAGTTAGCCTGACTGAGGGTTAGTCAGGAGGACTTGGAGTTAGGAGTTAGCCTGACTAAGGGTTAGTCAGGAGGACTTGGAGTTATGAGTTAGCCTGACTA
>NW_025748586.1:0-15000 GCF_021184085.1 Oncorhynchus gorbuscha
CTACATTAGTAGTAGTGATACCAACCCTACCACTCTACATTAGTAGTAGTGATACCAACACTACCACTCTACATTAGTAGTAGTGATACCAACACTACCACTCTACATTAGTAGTAGTGATACCAACACTACCACTCTACATTAGTAGTAGTGATACCACCCTACCACTCTACATTAGTAGTAGTGATACCAACACTACCACTCTACATTAGTAGTAGTGATACCAACACTACCACTCTACATTAGTAGTAGTGATACCAACACTACCACTCTACATTAGTAGTAGTGATACCAACACTACCACTCTACATTAGTAGTAGTGATACCAACACTACCACTCTACATTAGTAGTAGTGATACCAACCCTACCACTCTACATTAGTAGTAGTGATACCAACACTACCACTCTACATTAGTAGTAGTGATACCAACACTACCACTCTACATTAGTAGTAGTGATACCAACCCTACCACTCTACATTAGTAGTAGTGATACCAACACTACCACTCTACATTAGTAGTAGTGATACCAACACTACCACTCTACATTAGTAGTAGTGATACCAACACTACCACTCTACATTAGTAGTAGTGATGCCAACACTACCACTCTACATTAGTAGTAGTGATACCAACCCTACCACTCTACATTAGTAGTAGTGATACCAACCCTACCACTCTACATTAGTAGTAGTGATACCAACACTACCACTCTACATTAGTAGTAGTGATACCAACACTACCACTCTACATTAGTAGTAGTGATACCACACTACCACTCTACATTACAGTTTAGTAGTAGTGATACCAACCCTACCACTCTACATTAGTAGTAGTGATACCAACACTACCACTCCATTAGTAGTAGTGATGCCACCCTACCACTCTACATTAGTAGTAGTGATACCAACCCTACCACTCTACATTAGTAGTAGTGATACCACTACCACTCTACATTAGTAGTAGTGATACCAACACTACCACTCTACATTAGTAGTTTAGTAGTAGTGATACCAACACTACCACTCTACATTAGTAGTAGTGATACCAACACTACCACTCTACATTAGTAGTAGTGATACCAACACTACCACTCTACATTAGTAGTAGTGATACCAACCCTACCACTCTACATTAGTAGTAGTGATACCAACACTACCACTCTACATTAGTAGTAGTGATACCAACACTACCACTCTACATTAGTAGTAGTGATACCAACACTACCACTCTACATTAGTAGTAGTGATACCAACCCTACCACTCTACATTAGTAGTAGTGATACCAACCCTACCACTCTACATTAGTAGTAGTGATACCAACACTACCACTCTACATTAGTAGTAGTGATACCAACCCTACCACTCTACATTAGTAGTAGTGATACCAACCCTACCACTCTACATTAGTAGTAGTGATACCAACACTACCTCTCTACATTAGTAGTAGTGATACCAACACTACCACTCTACATTAGTAGTAGTGATACCAACCCTACCACTCTACATTAGTAGTAGTGATACCAACACTACCACTCTACATTAGTAGTAGTGATACCAACACTACCACTCTACATTAGTAGTAGTGATACCAACACTACCACTCTACATTAGTAGTCTGAAAATGTACAACCAGGAACAGATATCGCCCTTGGTTCACTCCAGACCTGTCTGCCCTCGACCAGCACAAAAACATCCTGTGGCGTTCTGCATTAGCATCGAATAGCCCCCGTGATTTTCAACTTTTCAGGGAAGTTCGGAACCAATATACACAAGCTGTTAGCAAAGCTAAGGCTAAAGCTTTTTCAAACAGAAATTTGCTTCCTGTAGCACAAACTGAAAAAGGTTCTGGGACACTGTAAAGTCCATGGAGAATAAGAACACCTCCTCCCTGCTGCCCATTGCACTGAAGATAGGAAACACTGTCACCACCGATAAATCCACCATAATTGAGAACTTCACTTCCATTTTTCTGTTGCTGGCCATGCTTTCCACCTGGCTACCCCGACCCCTACCCCTACCCCGGTCAACTGCCCTGCACCCCCCACAGCAACTCGCCCACACCTCTCTCACTTCTACTTCACCCATATACATTCAGCTGATGTTCTGAAAGAGCTGCAAAATCTGACTCCTACAAATCAGCTGGGCTAGACAATCTGGACCATCTCTTTCTAACCCCTATTACTAGCCCTGTTCAACCTCTCTTTGGTATCGTCTGAGATTCCGAAAGATTGGAAAGCTGCCACGGTCATCCCCCTCTTCAAAGGGGGAGACACTCTAGACCCAAACTGCTACAGACCTATATCTATCCTTCCCTGCCTTTCTAAGGTCTTCGAAAGCCAAGTTCACAATTGTTTGCTCTTAAATGCAAGTAAAACTAAATGCATGCTCTTCAACCCACCACTGCGACCTGTATCCTCTCATTGGCTGGCCCTCGCTTCATATTCAACGCCAAACCCACTGGCTCCAGGTCATCTATAAGTCTCTGCTAGGTAAAGCGCCGCCTTATCTCAGTTCACTGGTCACCATAGCAGCACCCACCCATAGCACGCGCTCCAGCAGGTATATTTCACTGGTCACCCCCCAAAGCCAATTCTTCCTTTGGCCGCCTTTCCTTCCAGTTCTCTGCTGCCAATGACTGGAACGAATTGCAAAAATCGCTGAAGCTGGAGACTTATATCTCCCTCACTAACTTCAAGCACCAGCTGTCAGAGCAGCTCACAGATCATTGCACCTGTACATAGCCCATCTGTAAATAGCCCATCCAACTACCTCATCCCCATACTGTTATGTATTTGATTTATTTTGATCCTTTGCACCCCATTATCTCTACTTGCACACTCATCTTCTTCACATCTTTCACTCCAGTGTTTAATTTCTATATTGTAATTACCTCGCCACTATGGCCTATTGTATTGCCTTACCTCCCTTATCTTACCTCATTTGCATACACTGTATATAGACTTTTTTTCCTATTCTGTTTTTGATTGTACGTTTGGTTACTCCATGTGTAACTCTGTGTTGTTGTTTGTGTTACACTGCTTTGCTTTATCTTGGCCAGGTCGCAGTTGTAAATGAGAACTTGTTCTCAACTGGGCCTACCTGGTTAAATAAAGGTGAAATATATATATATATATTTTAAACAAATCGTATCTAGGCAACAACAAGGTCTGAGGAGGATGTCTCTGACAGTCTATAGTGTTGGAAATCTCAGACCTTGGAGCATCGTTCCTAGGCAACAAATAAGGTCTGGGGGAAGATGTCTCGGACATTTCCAAATGTAAGGAAAATTGCTCCGGGGAAGGTTCTCTTCAAACAGACAAGTCTCACAACAAATCACACATCTGTGTAGGCGGGGCTTAAAATGCTGGTGGGAATTGTGCTCATGTTTAACTATGGCAACAAGCTGATACGGCAGTGACATTACTGGTGACTTGCTTCGCATTTCCAACGCTTCCTTTCTGTCCCAACTGATGCGCAACTTGTACAGAATTGTTAACCTGGAGCATTGGCACACTGCCGGAAGCAACCCGTCTGTCTAGAGAGACTAGTGACCCGTCTGTCTGGAGAGACTGGAGAGACTAGTGAAAGGTCTGACTAGAGAGACTGGAGAGACTAGTGACCAGTCTGTCTGGAGAGACTAGTGACCCGTCTGTCTGGAGAGACTAGTGACCCGTCTGTCTGGAGAGACTAGTGACCAGTCTGTCTGGAGAGACTAGTGACCCGTCTGTCTAGAGAGACTAGTGACCCGTCTGTCTGGAGAGACTAGTGACCCGTCTGTCTGGAGAGACTAGTGACCCGTCTGTCTGGAGAGACTAGTGACCCGTCTGTCTAGAGAGACTAGTGACCCGTCTGTCTGGAGAGACTAGTGACCCATCTGTCTGGAGAGACTAGTGACCCGTCTGTCTGGAGAGACTAGTGACCCGTCTGTCTGGAGAGACTAGTGACCCGTCTGTCTGGAGAGGCTAGTGACCCGTCTGTCTGGAGAGACTAGTGACCCATCTGTCTGGAGAGACTGGAGAGACTAGTGACCCATCTGTCTGGAGAGACTAGTGACCCATCTGTCTGGAGAGACTAGTGACCCATCTGTCTGGAGAGACTAGTGACCCATCTGTCTGGAGAGACTAGTGACCCGTCTGTCTGGAGAGACTGGAGAGACTAGTGACCCATCTGTCTGGAGAGACTAGTGACCAGTCTGTCTGGAGAGACTAGTGACCCGTCGGTCTGGAGAGACTAGTGACCAGTCTGTCTGGAGAGACTAGTGACCCATCTGTCTGGAGAGACTAGTGACCCGTCTGTCTGGAGAGACAAGTGACCCATCTGTCTGGAGAGACTAGTGACCAGTCTGTCTGGAGAGACTGGAGAGACTAGTGACCCCCGTCTGTCTGGAGAGACTAGTGGCCCATCTGTCTGGAGAGACTAGTGACCAGTCTGTCTGGAGAGACTAGTGACCCATCTGTCTGGAGAGACTAGTGACCCATCTGTCTGGAGAGACTAGTGACCCATCTGTCTGGAGAGACTAGTGACCCATCTGCCTGGAGAGACTGGAGAGACTAGTGACCCATCTGTCTGGAGAGACTAGTGACCCATCTGTCTGGAGAGACTAGTGACCCATCTGTCTGGAGAGACTAGTGACCCGTCTGTCTGGAGAGACTAGTGACCCATCTGTCTGGAGAGACTGGAGAGACTAGTGACCCATCTGTCTGGAGAGACTAGTGACCCATCTGTCTAGAGAGACTAGTGACCCATCTGTCTGAGAGACTAGTGACCCATCTGTCTGGAGAGACTAGTGACCCATCTGTCTGGAGAGACTAGTGACCCGTCTGTCTGGAGAGACTAGTGACCCATCTGTCTGGAGAGACTAGTGACCAGTCTGTCTGGAGAGACTAATGACCCGTCTGTCTGGAGAGACTAGTGACCCATCTGATTGGAGAGACTAGTGACCCATCTGTCTGGAGAGACTAGTGACCCATCTGTCTGGAGAGACTAGTGACCCATCTGATTGGAGAGACTAGAGACCCATCTGTCTGGAGAGACTAGTGACCCATCTGTCTGGAGAGACTAGTGACCCGTCTGTCTGGAGAGACTAGTGACCCGTCTGTCTGGAGAGACTAGTGACCCGTCTGTCTGGAGAGACTAGTGACCCGTCTGTCTGGAGAGACTAGTGACCCGTCTGTCTGGAGAGACTAGTGACCCGTCTGTCTGGAGAGACTAGTGACCCGTCTGTCTGGAGAGACTGGAGAGACTAGTAACCCATCTGTCTAGTCAGTCTAGGATACATCAGTGTTAGAGGTTTGACTTGAGCAGTGCGGCAGCGTACGTTTGATCAGTGACTTTTACATGGATTTAATACACAGATAGATTCAACTTGCAACCTTCCCAGCTGTAACAGTTCAACTTGCAACCTTCCCAGCTGTAACAGTTCAGTCATCATAGCACTAACACACTCCTCCATGCCCCTCCTATCCCTCCTCTCTCCATGTTACAGTGTTCATGGAAATACTGTATACTGACTCGGCTCTGGGTGCTGGCTAGCAGGGTGTGTGTACACCAGTGATCTAGTCAAGTCACTAAACTTCCAGTCCAAGTCGAGTCCCAAATCTCTAACATTTGAGTCCAAGTCCGAGAGAAAGCTAAGTAAAGGCTAGAAAGCTAAGTAGGGCTAGAAAGCTAAGTAGGGCTAGAAAGCTAAGTAAGGCCAGAAAGCTAAGTAGGGCTAGAAAGCTAAGTAGGGCTAGAAAGCTAAATAAGGCCAGAAAGCTAAGTAGGGCTAGAAAGCTAAGTAGGGCTAGAAAGCTAAGTAAGGCCAGAAAGCTAAGTAAGGCCAGAAAGCTAAGTAGGTCCAGAAAGCTAAGTAGGGCCAGAAAGCTAAGTAAGGCCAGAAAGCTAAGTAAGGCCAGAAAGCTAAGTAGGGCCAGAAAGCTAAGTAGGGCCAGAAAGCTAAGTAGGGCCAGAAAGCTAAGTAGGGCTAGAAAGCTAAGTAGGGCTAGAAAGCTAAGTAAGGCCAGAAAGCTAAGTAGGGCTAGAAAGCTAAGTAGGGCTAGAAAGCTAAGTAGGGCTAGAAAGCTAAGTAAGGCCAGAAAGCTAAGTAGGGCCAGAAAGCTAAGTAGGGCCAGAAAGCTAAGTAAGGCCAGAAAGCTAAGTAGGGCCAGAAAGCTAAGTAAGGCCAGAAAGCTAAGTAAGGCCAGAAAGCTAAGTAGGGCCAGAAAGCTAAGTAGGGCCAGAAAGCTAAGTAAGGCCAGAAAGCTAAGTAAGGCCAGAAAGCTAAGTAGGGCTAGAAAGCTAAGTAGGGCCAGAAAGCTAAGTACGGACAGAAAGCTAAGTACAGCTAGACTGCTTATATTGTAGCTATCTAATACAAGGAAGAGAGACTTTCTGACAACAAAGTCAGCAATCGTCGAGTCCGAGTCGAGTCACGGAAATCGTGAGTCAAATGAGTCCTGGGTTCAGGTACTACAACACTGCTGTACATACTCTGTGTGTGTCTGTGTGTCTCACAGCGCTGAAAGCTAAGTAAGGCCAGAAACCTAAGTAGGGCCAGAAAGCTAAGTAGGGCCACCAAACTATGTTGCCAAACCTTATTACTTAAAGGGGGAATGCACTGAGCTTATCGTGTTCACACACGCACACCAGCACCACAGACCCTTAGTGTGTTTTTCTAACGAACCAAACCCGTGTTCTCCTTAGCGTGTTCTTAGCATGTGCATGCCAAACTGTACCATGTATGTGTAGTGTCTGGGGGGTGTTTCTGAGATTACCCCTCTCTGCCCTGTCCTTCCGTAGGACCCAAAACACCCCCCTTCCTCGCAGCCCTAATGGTCCGGTCTGGCCTAGGTAGAATCATCTCCTCCCCTCTGCGTTCCGGCCGGGTGGTACAGCCCAACACCCCTGGCTCTAAAGGTGGGCGTGGCCGGGTGGTACAGCCCAACACCCCTGGCTCTAAAGGTGGGCGTGGCCACAGGTAGGGTGTCTGTCACCTTTCACCTGGCTGTCTGTCTGTCATCACCCACGGAGACCATCTGGAACGGCTCGAGAACCCCCCGTCACCCTCCCCATCCGCGCCCCTCCGCCTCCCAAACCCTGTCAACCCATCCACAACATCACTACATTCTACAGCTCAGTGTATATAGGACATCCATCCACAGTAACCATCTGACATAGATTCTGTCTCCGTGTTATGTGGTTGCTATGGGTCTTGTCTCCGTGTTATGTGGTTGCTGTGGGTCTTGTCTCTGTGTTATGTGGTTGCTGTGGGTCTTGTATCCGTGTTATGTGGTTGCTATGGGTCGCTCTGTGTTATGTGGTTGCTATGGGTGTTGTCTCTGTGTTATGTGGTTGCTGTGGGTCTTGTATCCGTGTTATGTGGTTGCTATGGGTCTTGTCTCTGTGTTATGTGGTTGCTATGGATCTTGTCTCTGTGTTATGTGGTTGCTATGGGGCTTGTCTCTGTGTTATGTGGTTGCTATGGGGCTTGTCTCTGTGTTATGTGGTTGCTATGGGTCTTGTCTCTGTGTTATGTGGTTGCTATGGGTCTTGTCTCTGTGTTATGTGGTTGCTATGGGTCTTGTCTCTGTGTTATGTGGTTGCTATGGGTCTTGTCTCTGTGTTATGTGGTTGCTGTGGGTCTTCTATCCGTGTTATGTGGTTGCTATGGGTCTTGTCTCTGTGTTATGTGGTTGCTATGGGTCTTGTCTCTGTGTTATGTGGTTGCTATGGGGCTTGTCTCTGTGTTATGTGGTTGCTATGGGGCTTGTCTCTGTGTTATGTGGTTGCTATGGGTCGCTCTGTGTTATGTGGTTGCTATGGGTCGCTCTGTGTTATGTGGTTGCTATGGGTCGCTCTGTGTTATGTGGTTGCTATGGGTCACTCTGTGTTATGTGGTTACTATGGGTCTTGTCTCTGTGTTATGTGGTTGCTATGGGTCGCTCTGTGTTATGTGGTTGCTATGGGTCGCTCTGTGTTATGTGGTTGCTATGGGTCGCTCTGTGTTATGTGGTTGCTATGGGTCGCTCTGTGTTATGTGGTTGCTATGGGTCTTGTCTCTGTGTTATGTGGTTGCTATGGGTCGCTCTGTGTTATGTGGTTGCTATGGGTGTTGTCTCTGTGTTATGTGGTTGCTGTTGTTCTTGTCTCTGTGCTATGTGGTTGCTATGAGTCTTGTCTCTGTGTTATGTGGTTGCTATGGGTCTTGTCTCTGTGTTATGTGGTTGCTATGGGGCTTGTCTCTGTGTTATGTGGTTGCTATGGGGCTTGTCTCTGTGTTATGTGGTTGCTATGGGTCACTCTGTGTTATGTGGTTACTATGGGTCTTGTCTCTGTGTTATGTGGTTGCTATGGGTCGCTCTGTGTTATGTGGTTGCTATGGGTCTTGTCTCTGTGTTATGTGGTTGCTATGGGTCGCTCTGTGTTATGTGGTTGCTATGGGTCGCTCTGTGTTATGTGGTTGCTATGGGTCGCTCTGTGTTATGTGGTTGCTATGGGTCGCTCTGTGTTATGTGGTTGCTATGGGTCTTGTCTCTGTGTTATGTGGTTGCTATGGGTCGCTCTGTGTTATGTGGTTGCTATGGGTCGCTCTGTGTTATGTGGTTGCTATGGGTCGCTCTGTGTTATGTGGTTGCTATGGGTCGCTCTGTGTTATGTGGTTGCTATGGGTCGCTCTGTGTTATGTGGTTGCTATGGGTCGCTCTGTGTTATGTGGTTGCTATGGGTCGCTCTGTGTGTATGTTGACGCATGTCCATGTATTCACTCACTTCGGTCGAATCGCATGATTCATCAGGTTTATCTGATTCTTCTAGTCTGTTTGTTAAACCCGATTCATCTGATTCATCAGGTTTATCTGATTCTTCTAGTCTGTTTGTTAAACCCGATTCATCTGATTCATCAGGTTTATCTGATTCTTCTAGTCTGTTTGTTAAACCCGATTCATCTGATTCATCAGGTTTATCTGATTCTTCTAGTCTGTTTGTTAAACCCGATTCATCTGATTCAGCTTATTCATCTGATTCATCAGGTTTATCTGATTCTTCTAGTCTGTTTGTTAAACCCGATTCATCTGATTCATCAGGTTTATCTGATTCTTCTAGTCTGTTTGTTAAACCCGATTCACCTGATTCAGCTTATTCATCTGATTCATCAGGTTTATCTGATTCTTCCAGTCTGTTTGTTAAAACCGATTCACCTGATTCAGCTTATTCATCTGATTCATCAGGTTTATCTGATTCTTCCAGTCTGTTACACCTGATTCATCTGATTCACTAACCCTCTCCTCTTCTCTCTAGATATCAACGCCCAGGCTAGGAAGCTACAGAGGAACAGAACTAAAGGAACTCTGACACTACCTCGACCTGGGACCACCTTCTGCCGTTCCCTCAGTGAGACCAGTCTCAACCAGGTACACTACTATTATAACTATTACTACTACTACTACTACTACTAGACCAGTCTCAACCAGGTACACTACTACTATAACTATTACTACTATTAGAACTCTGACACTACCTCAGTGAGACCTGGGACCTATTATAACCTTCTGTCTCAACGTACACTTACTATAACCTCAGTGAGACCAGTCTCAACCAGGTACACTACTATTATAACTATTACTACTATTATAACTATTACTACTACTAGACCAGTCTCAACCAAGTACACTACTACTATAACTATTACTACTATTAGAACTCTGACACTACCTCGACCTGGGACCACCTTCTGCCGTTCCCTCAGTGAGACCAGTCTCAACCAGGTACACTACTATTATAACTATTACTACTATTATAACTATTACTACTACTAGACCAGTCTCAACCAGGTACACTACTATTATAACTATTACTACTATTATAACTATTATTACTACTACTACTAGACCAGTCTCAACCAGGTACACTACTACTATAACTATTACTACTATTATAACTATTATTATAACTATTACTACTACTAGACCAGTCTCAACCAGGTACACTACTATTATAACTATTACTACTACTACTACTACTACTAGAACAGTCTCAACCAGGTACACTACTACTATAACTATTACTACTACTACTACTACTACTAGACCAGTCTCAACCAGGTACACTACTATTATAACTATTACTACTATTATAACTATTATTACTACTACTACTAGACCAGTCTCAACCAGGTACACTACTACTATAACTATTACTACTATTATAACTATTATTATAACTATTACTACTACTAGACCAGTCTCAACCAGGTACACTACTATTATAACTATTACTACTACTACTACTACTACTAGACCAGTCTCAACCAGGTACACTACTACTATAACTATTACTACTACTACTACTACTACTAGACCAGTCTCAACCAGGTACACTACTATTATAGGTTATACTACTATACTACTATAGTATACTATACTATACTATTATACTACTATAGGTCCTGTGTAGCTCAGTTGGTAGAGCATGGCGCTTGTAACGCCAGGGTAGTGGGTTCGATCCCCGGGACCACCCATACGTAGAATGTATGCACACATGACTGTAAGTCGCTTTGGATAAAAGCGTCTGCTAAATGGCATATATTATTATTATTATTATTATAACTATTACTACTATTATAACTATTACTACTATTATAACTATTACTACTATTATAACTATTACTACTATTATAACTATTACTACTACTACTACTACTATAACTATTACTACTATTACTACTATTATAACTATTACTACTATTATAACTATTACTACTACTACTACTACTATAACTATTACTACTATTACTATTATTATAACTATTACTACTATTATAACTATTACTACTATTACTACTATTATAACTATTACTACTACTACTACTATTATAACTATTACTACTATTACTATTATTATAACTATTACTACTATTACTACTATTATAACTATTACTACTATTACTACTATTATAACTATTACTACTATTATAACTATTACTACTATTACTACTATTATAACTATTACTACTATTACTACTATTACTACTATTATACTATTACTACTATTACTAGTATAACTATTACTACTATTATAACTATTACTACTATTACTACTACTATAACTATTACTACTATTACTACTATTACAACTATTAACTATTACTACTATTACTACTACTACTAACTATTACTACTATTACTACTATTACTACTATTATAACTATTACTACTATTATAACTATTACTACTATTACTACTACTATACTATTACTACTATTACTACTACTATAACTATTACTACTATTACTACTATTATTATACTACTATTACTACTATTATAACTATTACTACTATTTACTACTACTATAACTATTACTACTATTACTACTATTACTACTATTACTACTACTACTACTACTACTATTA
This sequence comes from Oncorhynchus gorbuscha, assembly GCF_021184085.1. Taxonomy (NCBI): domain Eukaryota; kingdom Metazoa; phylum Chordata; class Actinopteri; order Salmoniformes; family Salmonidae; genus Oncorhynchus; species Oncorhynchus gorbuscha. The sequence continues at coordinate 11,391 of NW_025748586.1, forward strand.
CTACTATTATAACTATTACTACTATTATAACTAGTACTACTACTATTACTACTATTATAACTATTACTACTATTATAACTATTACTACTATTATAACTATTACTACTATTACTACTATTATAACTATTACTACTACTACTACTATTATAACTATTACTACTACTACTACTACTACTAGACCAGTCTCAACCAGGTACACTACTACTATAACTATTACTACTACTACTACTACTACTAGACCAGTCTCAACCAGGTACACTACTATTATAACTATTACTACTATTATAACTATTATTACTACTACTACTAGACCAGTCTCAACCAGGTACACTACTATTATAACTATTACTACTATTATAACTATTATTATAACTATTACTACTACTAGACCAGTCTCAACCAGGTACACTACTACTATAACTATTACTACTACTACTACTACTACTAGACCAGTCTCAACCAGGTACACTACTATTATAGGTTATACTACTATACTACTATAGTATACTATACTATACTATTATACTACTATAGGTCCTGTGTAGCTCAGTTGGTAGAGCATGGCGCTTGTAACGCCAGGGTAGTGGGTTCGATCCCCGGGACCACCCATACGTAGAATGTATGCACACATGACTGTAAGTCGCTTTGGATAAAAGCGTCTGCTAAATGGCATATATTATTATTATTATTATTATAACTATTACTACTATTATAACTATTACTACTATTATAACTATTACTACTATTATAACTATTACTACTATTATAACTATTACTACTACTACTACTACTATAACTATTACTACTATTACTACTATTATAACTATTACTACTATTATAACTATTACTACTACTACTACTACTATAACTATTACTACTATTACTATTATTATAACTATTACTACTATTATAACTATTACTACTATTACTACTATTATAACTATTACTACTACTACTACTATTATAACTATTACTACTATTACTATTATTATAACTATTACTACTATTACTACTATTATAACTATTACTACTATTACTACTATTATAACTATTACTACTATTATAACTATTACTACTATTACTACTATTATAACTATTACTACTATTACTACTATTACTACTATTACAACTATTACTACTATTATAACTATTACTACTACTACTACTAGTATAACTATTACTACTATTATAACTATTACTACTATTACTACTACTATAACTATTACTACTATTACTACTATTACAACTATTACAACTATTACTACTATTATAACTATTACTACTACTACTACTACTATAACTATTACTACTATTACTACTATTATAACTATTACTACTATTATAACTATTACTACTATTACTACTACTATAACTATTACTACTATTACTACTACTATAACTATTACTACTATTACTACTATTATAACTAGTACTACTACTACTATTACTACTATTATAACTATTACTACTATTATAACTATTACTACTATTATAACTATTACTACTATTACTACTATTATAACTATTACTACTACTACTACTATTATAACTATTACTACTATTACTACTATTATAACTATTACTACTATTATAACTATTACTACTATTATAACTATTACTACTATTATAACTATTACTACTATTACTACTATTATAACTATTACTACTATTACTACTATTACCACTATTATAACTATTACTACTATTACTACTATTATAACTATTACTACTAATACAACTATTACAACTATTACTACTATTATAATTATTACTACTATTATAACTATTACTACTATTACTACTATTATAACTATTACTACTAATACAACTATTACTACTATTAGAACTATTACTACTATTAGAACTATTACTACTATTATAACTATTACTACTATTATAACTATTACTACTATTATAACTATTACTACTATTAGAACTATTACTACTATTACTACTATTACTACTATTACTACTATTACTACTATTATAACTATTACTACTACTACTACTATTATAACTATTACTACTATTATAACTATTACTACTATTACTACTACTATAACTATTACTACTATTACTACTATTACTACTATTACAACTATTACTACTATTATAACTATTACTACTACTACTACTATAACTATTACTACTATTACAACTATTACAACTATTACTACTATTATAACTATTACTACTACTACTACTACTATAACTATTACTACTATTACTACTATTATAACTATTACTACTATTATAACTATTACTACTATTACTACTACTATAACTATTACTACTATAACTACTACTATAACTATTACTACTATTACTACTATTATAACTATTACTACTACTACTATTACTACTATTATAACTATTACTACTATTATAACTATTACTACTATTATAACTATTACTACTATTACTACTATTATAACTATTACTACTACTACTACTATTATAACTATTACTACTATTACTACTATTATAACTATTACTACTATTATAACTATTACTACTATTATAACTATTACTACTATTACTACTATTATAACTATTACTACTATTACTACTATTACCACTATTATAACTATTACTACTATTACTACTATTATAACTATTACTACTAATACAACTATTACAACTATTACTACTATTATAACTATTACTACTATTACTACTATTATAACTATTACTACTATTACTACTATTATAACTATTACTACTAATACAACTATTACAACTATTACTACTATTATAACTATTACTACTATTACTACTATTAGAACTATTACTACTATTACTACTATTACTACTATTATAACTATTACTACTATTACTACTATTACTACTATTACTACTATTATAACTATTACTACTATTACTACTATTACTACTATTACTACTATTACTACTATTACTACTATTATAACTATTACTACTATTACTACTATTACTATTATTACTACTATTATAACTATTACTAGTATTATAACTATTATAACTATTACTACTATTACTACTATTACTACTATTACTACTATTGTAACTATTACTAGTATTATAACTATTATAACTATTACTACTATTACTACTATTATAACTATTACTACTATTATAACTATTACTACTATTATAACTATTACTACTACTACTACTACTATAACTATTACTACTATTACTACTATTATAACTATTACTACTATTATAACTATTACTACTACTACTACTACTATAACTATTACTACTATTACTATTATTATAACTATTACTACTATTATAACTATTACTACTATTACTACTATTATAACTATTACTACTACTACTACTATTATAACTATTACTACTATTACTATTATTATAACTATTACTACTATTACTACTATTATAACTATTACTACTATTACTACTATTATAACTATTACTACTATTATAACTATTACTACTATTACTACTATTATAACTATTACTACTATTACTACTATTACTACTATTAGAACTATTACTACTATTATAACTATTACTACTATTACTACTATTATAACTATTACTACTATTATAACTATTACTACTATTACTACTATTATAACTATTACTACTATTACTACTATTA
>NW_025748586.1:20000-33039 GCF_021184085.1 Oncorhynchus gorbuscha
TAGCAGGGTGAACAGGCAGTGGCTCGGGTGGTTGTTGTCCTTGATGATCCTTCTGGATGATAGCGGGGTGAACAGGCAGTGGCTCGGGTGGTTGTTGTCCTTGATGATCCTTCTGGATGATAGCGGGGTGAACAGGCAGTGGCTCGGGTGGTTGTTGTCCTTGATGATCCTTCTGGTTGATAGCGGGGTGAACAGGCAGTGGCTCGGGTGGTTGATGTCCTTGATGATCCTTTTATGGCCTTCCTGTAACATCGGGTGGTGTAGGTGTCCTGGAGGGGCAGGTAGTTTGCCCCCTGATTATGCGTTGGGGAGAACGCACCACCCTCTGGAGAGCCCTGTGGTTGCGGGCGGTGCAGTTGCCGTACCAGGCGGTGATACAGCCCAACTACACTACCCTGACTGATATTTCAGTTGTGTTTTCTTTTCGGAAACTTTCTTTCACATTGAAGTCATGGAGTCGGTCTACAGTACCTTTTTAGGTGTCATGTTATGGCAGAATGTAAAAGTGTTCAAGGGGTTGTGGACCTTCTACAGGCAGTTTATACTGTTTATATACAGTATATGTAATATATATTGTTATATATACAGTATATTTAATATATATTGTGTTATATACAGTATATGTAATATATATTGTGTTATATACAGTATATGTAATATATATTGTGTTATATACAGTATATGTAATATATATTGTGTTATATACAGTATATGTAATATATATTGTTATATTTACAGTATATGTAATATATATTGTGTTATATACAGTATATGTAATATATATTGTGTTATATACAGTATATTTAATATATATTGTGTTATATACAGTATGTGTAATATATATTGTGTTATATACAGTATATGTAATATATATTGTCTTATATACAGTATATGTAATATATATTGTGTTATATACAGTATATGTAATATATATTGTCTTATATACAGTATATGTAATATATATTGTGTTATATACAGTATATGTAATATATATTGTGTTATATTTACAGTATATGTAATATATATTGTGCTATATACAGTATATGTAATATATATTGTTATATACAGTATGTGTAATATATATTGTGCTATATACAGTATGTGTAATATATATTGTGTTATATACAGTATATGTAATATATATTGTGTTATATACAGTATATGTAATATATATTGTTATATTTACAGTATATGTAATATATATTGTGTTATATACAGTATATGTAATATATATTGTTATATTTACAGTATATGTAATATATATTGTGTTATATACAGTATATGTAATATATATTGTGTTATATACAGTATATGTAATATATATTGTGTTATATACATTATTAGTAATATATATTGTGTTATATACAGTATATGTAATATATATTGTGTTATATACAGTATATTTAATATATATTGTGTTATATACAGTATATGTAATATATATTGTTATATTTACAGTATATGTAATATATATTGTGTTATATACAGTATATGTAATATATATTGTTATATTTACAGTATATTTAATATATATTGTGTTATTTACAGTATATGTAATATATATTGTGTTATATACATTATTAGTAATATATATTGTTATATTTACAGTATATGTAATATATATTGTGTTATATACATTATTAGTAATATATATTGTGTTATATACAGTATATGTAATATATATTGTGTTATATACAGTATATGTAATATATATTGTGTTATATACAGTATATGTAATATATATTGTGTTATATACAGTATATGTAATATATATTGTGTTATATACAGTATATGTAATATATATTGTGTTATATACAGTATATGTAATATATATTGTTATATTTACAGTATATTTAATATATATTGTGTTATATACATTATTAGTAATATATATTGTTATATTTACAGTATATGTAATATATATTGTGTTATATACAGTATATGTAATATATATTGTGTTATATACAGTATATTTTATATATATTGTGTTATATACAGTATATGTAATATATATTGTGTTATATACAGTATATGTAATATATATTGTGCTATATACAGTATATGTAATATATATTGTGCTATATACAGTATATGTAATATATATTGTTATATTTACAGTATATGTAATATATATTGTGTTATATACAGTATATGTAATATATATTGTTATATTTACAGTATATGTAATATATATTGTGTTATATACAGTATATGTAATATATATTGTGTTATATACAGTATATGTAATATATATTGTGTTATATACATTATTAGTAATATATATTGTGTTATATACAGTATATGTAATATATATTGTGTTATATACAGTATATGTAATATATATTGTGTTATATACAGTATGTGTAATATATATTGTGCTATATACAGTATATGTAATATATATTGTTATATTTACAGTATATGTAATATATATTGTGTTATATACATTATTAGTAATATATATTGTTATATTTACAGTATATGTAATATATATTGTGCTATATACAGTATATGTAATATATATTGTGCTATATACAGTATATGTAATATATATTGTTATATTTGCTATACAGTATATGTAATATATATTGTTATATTTACAGTATATGTAATATATTGTGTTATATACATTATTAGTAATATATATTGTTATATTTACAGTATATGTAATATATATTGGGTTATATACAGTATATGTAATATATATTGTGTTATATACAGTATATGTAATATATATTGTGTTATATACAGTATATGTAATATATATTGTGTTATATACAGTATGTGTAATATATATTGTGCTATATACAGTATGTGTAATATATATTGTGTTATATACAGTATATGTAATATATATTGTGTTATATACAGTATATGTAATATATATTGTTATATTTACAGTATATGTAATATATATTGTGTTATATACAGTATATGTAATATATATTGTGTTATATACATTATTAGTAATATATATTGTTATATTTACAGTATATTTAATATATATTGTGTTATATACATTATTAGTAATATATATTGTTATATTTACAGTATATGTAATATATATTGTGTTATATACAGTATATGTAATATATATTGTGTTATATACAGTATGTGTAATATATATTGTGCTATATACAGTATGTGTAATATATATTGTGTTATATACATTATTAGTAATATATATTGTTATATTTACAGTATATTTAATATATATTGTGTTATATACAGTATATGTAATATATATTGTGTTATATACAGTATATGTAATATATATTGTTATATTTACAGTATATGTAATATATATTGTGTTATATACATTATTAGTAATATATATTGTGTTATATACATTATTAGTAATATATATTGTTATATTTACAGTATATTTAATATATATTGTGTTATATACATTATTAGTAATATATATTGTTATATTTACAGTATATGTAATATATATTGTGTTATATACAGTATATGTAATATATATTGTTATATACAGTATATGTAATATATATTGTGTTATATACAGTATATGTAATATATATTGTTATATTTACAGTATATTTAATATATATTGTGCTATATACAGTATATGTAATATATATTGTGTTATATTTACAGTATATGTAATATATATTGTGTTATATTTACAGTATATGTAATATATATTATGTTATATATATAGTATTTGTAATATATATTGTGTTATATACAGTTTATATAATATATATTGTGTTATATATAGTATATGTAATATATATTGTGTTATATACAGTTTATATAATATATATGGTGCTATATATTCCAGGACTGCCTGGTGTACCTGTTGAACAGAGAGCAGCACACTGTGGGTCAGGAGACCCCGTCAGCCCGTCCAAACATCTGCCTGTCCTCTCCTGACATCCTGCCACTCCACTGTCGCCTCCACCGGGTCCCTGCCCCCCGTCACCATGGCAGCACCCCCAACAACAACAACCCCTCAGCAGCCGCCGCCGCCGTCACCGGGGACGACCGCTCCTGCGTTGCCGTGGAGCCCATCCCCCACGCGACGGTCCTGGTCAACTTCTCCCGGTGCGAGCAATCCACCCAGCTCCGCCATGGCGACCTCCTGTCGTTCGGAGCCCACTACATCTTCCTGTATAAGGACCCAACGGGTGCCAAACCACTCCCCGCCCAGACGCTGGCACGCCTCCGAACCCTGGGGCAGCTGTACGAGGCTGGGGGAGGGGGGGTGGAGACGGAGGGTGGGACGGAGGGGGGAGGGACCTGTAAGGCGTGTGGCTCTTTGTTAAAGGACAGGGGGGCGTTGTCCTCCCAAACCGGCCCCCCCGCCAGGCGCAGTTTCAAACCGCACCTGGTGAAACCCCAAGGCGGGGGGGCGGGGGGGACAGGCGTCGTAACGACGATCTTGGCGGGACAGAACCAGAAGAGACGCCTACAGCTGGACTTTGAGCAGGTAAATAAAGGTTGTTGTAGATCAGTGAATGTATTTATCCTGTGATGTCACTGTGATGTCACTGTGATGTCACTGTGATGTCACCAGGAATAGTTTTGCCCCAATGTTTATTCAGTCGAGTTTAACCGAACTGAATCAAACTGACCTGAATCGTTTCATTCCGATCAGGCCCACGAGGACGCCCTGGTGAGCAGGATCATGTCTCTGATCGAGCCGGGCGGAGACGACCACAAGTTAGCCCCTGCCTACCTGCTGTGTCTCTGCATACAGCACTCTGCTTCTGCCTTCCCACCAGGCTGCTTCGGCAAATTGCTGCTGAAGATAGTACGATGCATACAGACCGTCTCCTGGGTGAGAGGGAGGGGCCTAGACTGGGAGGGAGGGGTTTGGAAGGGGTAGCAGAGGGAGAGGGAGGGGTTTGGAAGGGGTTGGAGAGGTTTAGGTGGAGAGGGAGGGGTTTAGAAGGGGTAGGAGGGGCCTAGATGGAGAGGGAGGGGTTTGGAAGGAGTTGGAGGGGCAAGTCAGTTATGACTCTGGAGTCGGTAAAAACGAATCGTGACTCTGGAGTCGGTAAAAACAAATCATGACTCTGGAGTTGGTAAAACGAATCATGACTCTGGAGTCGGTGAAAATGAATCATGACTCTGGAGTCGGTAAAAACGAATCATGACTCTGTAGTCGGTAAAAACGAATCATGACTCTGGAGTCGGTAAAAACGAATCATGACTCTGGAGTCGGTGAAAACGAATCATGACTCTGGAGTCTGTAAAAACGAATCATGACTCTGGAGTCTGTAAAAACGAATAATGACTCTGGAGTCGGTAAAAACGAATCATGACTCTGGAGTCGGTGAAAACGAATCATGACTCTGGAGTCGGTAAAAACGAATCATGACTCTGGAGTTGGTAAAACGAATCATGACTCTGGAGTCGGTTAAAAGAGTCTAAAAGCTCTAGTCGTTGACGAAGTGCACATCACTAATAATAAGGCCTTTGTTTTATGGTTTAAGATCATTATTCTGGTTGACTTGCTGAGGGGAATTGATCAGATTACAGGATCTGAATGGTTTCAACTCTTAACTGTTGCTGAACTTGTGGTGTAACTTCAACTTCTTATAAACACGAGGGGTTAGGATTCAGGGGTTAGACAGAGTAGGGGTTAGGATTCAGGTGTTAGACAGAGTAGAGTAGGGGTTAGGATTCAGGGGTTAGACAGAGTAGAGTAGAGTAGAGTAGAGGTTGGGGTTCAGGGGTTAGACAGAGAGAGGGTTAGGGTTCAGGGGTTAGACAGAGAGAGGGTTAGGGTTCAGGGTTAGACAGAGAGAGGGTTAGGGTTCAGGGGTTAGACAGAGAGAGGGTTAGGGTTCAGGGGTTAGACAGAGAGAGGGTTAGGGTTCAGGGGTTAGACAGAGAGAGGGTGTGTTATAGTCACCTACAGTGTTAGTGAGCTAGCAGCTAGCAGCAGCCTTCTCTCCTGTGTTATAGTCACCTACAGTGTTAGTGAGCTAACAGCTAGCAGCAGCCTTCTCTCCTGTGTTATAGTCACCTACAGTGTTAGTCAGCTAGCAGCAGCCTTCTCTCCTGTGTTATAGTCACCTACAGTGTTAGTGAGCTAGCAGCTAGCAGCAGCCTTCTCTCCTGTGTTATAGTCACCTACAGTGTTGGTGAGCTAACAGCTAGCAGCAGCCTTCTCTCCTGTGTTATAGTCACCTACAGTGTTAGTGAGCTAGCAGCAGCCTTCTCTCCTGTGTTATAGTCACCTACAGTGTTAGTGAGCTAGCAGCTAGCAGCAGCCTTCTCTCCTGTGTTATAGTCACCTACAGTGTTAGTGAGCTAGCAGCTAGCAGCAGCCTTCTCTCCTGTGTTATAGTCACCTACAGTGTTAGTTAGCTAGCAGCAGCCTTCTCTCCTGTGTTATAGTCACCTACAGTGTTAGTGAGCTAGCAGCAGCCTTCTCTCCCGTGTTATAGTCACCTACAGTGTTAGTGAGCTAACAGCTAGCAGCAGCCTTCTCTCCTGTGTTATAGTCACCTACAGTGTTAGTGAGCTAACAGCTAGCAGCAGCCTTCTCTCCTGTGTTATAGTCACCTACAGTGTTAGTGAGCTAACAGCTAGCAGCAGCCTTCTCTCCTGTGTTATAGTCACCTACAGTGTTAGTGAGCTAACAGCTAGCAGCAGCCTTCTCTCCTGTGTTATAGTCACCTACAGTGTTAGTGAGCTAACAGCTAGCAGCAGCCTTCTCTCCTGTGTTATAGTCACCTACAGTGTTAGTGAGCTAGCAGCAGCCTTCTCTCCTGTGTTATAGGAAGCTGATTAATTATGCAGATCTCATCGAGAGGTCAGAGAAAACAGAACAAACAATCAATGTCAATTTAAAATGTCTTCCTTCCGAACACCTTTAATGAGGCTTTTTGGTAAAAACTCAACTCGCTGTGTTTGGGGGACAAAGAATGCTGAGTTGCATCCAAAGAACACCATACCTACTGTGAAGCATGGGGGTGGAAACATCATGCTTTGGGGCTGTTTTTCTGCCACGTGCGGAAACAGAGGGTTAAATACACAACATGTAATGATGGAATTGAAACCAGGTGTGATGGAAGACAAGACAAAACAAATGGAAAATGAAAGGTGGATCGATGATAGCTAGAAGACCGTGTGTGTGTGTGTGAGTGTGTTTATGTGTGTGTGTGTGTGTGTGTGTGTGTGTGTGTGTGTGTGTGTGTGTGTGTGTGTGTGTGTGTGTGTGTGTGTGTGTGTGTGTGTGTGTGTGTGTGTGTGTGTGTGTGTGTGTGTGTGTGTGTGTGTGTGTGTGTGTGTGTGTGTGTGTGTGTGTAAGACAGACCTAGTTAGAGAGAGACTTTTCTTTTTCATAGAGAGAGAGAGAATGTAAGACCCACCTGTTAAATCTTTGATGAGCTTCTAATTGCAGCGTGTTTCAGGAGAAGACAAAGGAATTGGCACAGAAGCAAGCTCAGCAGTGAGTATCATATTCCGCCTTGTAGCACTGTGTGTGTGTGTGTGTGTGTGTGTGTGTGTGTGTGTGTGTGTGTGTGTGTGTGTGTGTGTGTGTGTGTGTGTGTGTGTGTGTGTGTGTGTGTGTGTGTGTGTGTGTGTGTGTGTGTGTGTGTGTGTGTGTGTGTGTGTGTGTGTGTGTGTGTGTGTGTGTGTGTGCGTGACCCCTCATTCTCCTCTCAATTGAATTCAATTCAAGGGGCTTTATTGGAAGTTGGGAAACATGTTTTCAAAGCAAGTGGAACGAATAATAAACACAAGTGAATATAAACAATAAAAATTTACAGTAAACATCACAACCATTTCAAAACAATAAAGACATTACTAATGTCATATTATACATATATATATTATATATATATTATATATATATATATATACAGTGTTGTACAAATAGTTAAAGTACACAAGGGAAAATAAATCAACATAAATATGGGTTGTATTTGCAGTGGTGTTTGTTCTTCACTGGTTGCCCTTTTCTCGTGGCAACAGGTCACAAATCTTGTTGCTGTGATGGGACACTGTGGTATTTCACCCAGTAGATATGGGAGTTTATCAAAATTGGGTTTGTTTTCAAATTCTTTGTGGATCTGTGTAATCTGAGGGAAATATGTGTCTCTAATATGGTCATTCCTCAATAGCAAAGCTATGCTCTCTCTCTCTCCTCTCTTTCCTCTCACTCTCCCCTCTCTCCTTTCTCCCCTCCTGTCTCTTTCCTCCCCTGTCTCTATCTCCTCTCTCTCTCCTCTACTGTATCTCTCTCTCTCCTTTCTCCCCTCCTCTCTCTCTCCTCTCCTGTCTCTCTCTCCCTCTCTCTCCTCTCCTGTCTCTCTCCTGTCTCTCTCCCCTCTCTCCCTTCTCCCCACTCTCTCTCTCCTCTCCTGTCTCTCTCCTCTCTCTCTCTCCTCTCCTGTCTCTCTCTCCTCTCTCTCTCCTCTCTCTCTCCTCTCTCTTTCTCTCTCTCTCCTCTCCTGTCTCCTCTCTCTCTCTCTCTCCTCTCTCTCTCCTCTCTCCAGTCAGGACCCGGCCTCCCTGTCTCTCTTGTCCATCAGTGATCTGATCCCAGACCTGCAGGTCGTATTCTTCTGGATGTCCAACAGTATAGAGATCCTGTACTTCATCCAACAGAAGGCCCCAGCATACACACAGGGCATAGAGACGCTCGACTCTAAAGGTACACACTCACAAGGAGAGTCTTCTGGGATGTCTAGGTTCAGCAGCCATTATTCATTGTGACATAGAATGTACTAGTCTCTCTGTCTCTCTCACACCTCTCTCTTTCTCTCTCTCTCTCTCTCTCTCTCTCTCTCTCTCTCTCTCTCTCTCTCTCTCTCTCTCTCTCTCTCTCTCTCTCTCACCTCTCTCTCTCTCTCTCTCTCTCTCTCTCTCTCTCTCTCTCTCTCTCTCTCTCTCTCTCTCTCTCTCTCTCTCTCTCTCTCTCGCCTCGCTCACTCTCTCCTCTCTCTCTCTCTCTCTCTCTCTCTCTCTCTCTCTCTCTCTCTCTCTCTCTCTCTCTCTCTCTCTCTCTCTCTCTCTCTCTCGCTCTCTCTCTCTCTCTCTCCTCTCTCTCTCTCTCTGTCTCTCTCTCTCTCTCTCTCTCTCTCTCTCTCTCTCTCTCTCTCTCTTCTTTCTCTCTCTCTCTCTCTCTCTCTCTCTCTCTCTCTCTCTCTCTCTCTCTCTCTCTCTCTCTCTCTCTCGCCCTCGCTCTCTCTCTCTCTCTCTCCTCGCTCTCTCTCTCTCTCTCTCCTCTCTCTCTCTCTGTCTCTCTCTCTCCTCTCTCTCTCTCTCTCTCTCTCTCTCTCTCTCTCTCTCTCTCTCTCTCTCTCTCTCTCGCTCACTCTCTCTCTCTCTCTCTCTCTCTCTCTCTCTCTCTCTCTCTCTCTCGCCTCGCTCACTCTCTCCTCTCTCTCTCTCTCTGTCTCTCTCTCTCTCTCTCTCTCTCTCTCTCTCGCTCTCTCCTCTCTCTCTCTCTCTCTCTCTCTCTCTCTCTCTCTCTCTCTCTCTCTCTCTCTCTCTCTCTCTCTCTCTCGCCTCGCTCTCTCTCTCTCCTCTCTCTCTCTCTCCTCTCTCTCTCTCTCTCTCTTTCTCTCTCTCTCTCTCTCCTCTCTCTCTCTCTCTCTCTCTCTCTCTCTCTCTCTCTCTCTCTCTCTCTCTCTCTCTGTCTCTCTCTCTCTCTCTCTCTCTCTCTCTCTCGCTCACTCTCTCTCCTCGCTCACCCTCTCCTTCTCTCTCACCCTCTGTCTCTCTCTCTCTCTCTCTCTCTCTGTCTCTCTCTCCTTCTCTCTCTCACCTCTCTCTCTCTCTCGCCTCGCTCATCACCTCGCTCACTCTCTCCTTCTCTCTCTCCTTCTCTCTCTCACCTCTCTCTCTCTCTCCTATCTCTCTCTCCTCTCTCTCTCATTCTCTCCTTCTCTTTTTCTTTCTCTTCTCATCAGTTTTTCATTGTCAGAAAGTTCTGGAAACTCTCCTTGGGTACATTACATGAACTGTGTGTATGTCTGTGACACAAAATCTCAATTTAATTAAATTTAAATTCAAGCTGCAACGCAGCAAAATGTGGTTATAAGTCAAGGAGTTTGAATACTTTCCAAAGGCACTATATATTTTATATTGTTTATACATATCTTTATATTCAGGTTCCAAGGAGTCGTTGCTATCGGCGACCATCTCAGCCAATGAGGAGGCTATGACCATCCTGGAGGAAGTGATCATGTACACCTTCCAGCAATGTGTCTACTACATCACCAAGGTAACTGTTACTCTGTATATTTTACATCACTATGGTAACTGTTACTCTGCATACTAAATCACCAAGGTAACAGTTACCTTGGTGATTAGAGGTCATGTCTGTCTACCTCACCACTGAGGATAGAGGTCATGTCTGTCTACCTCACCACTGAGGATAGAGGTCATGTCTGTCTACCTCACCACTGAGGATAGAGGTCATGTCTGTCTACCTCACCACTGAGGATAGAGGTCATGTCTGTCTACCTCACCACTGAGGATAGAGGTCATGTCTGTCTACCTCTCCACTGAGGATAGAGGTCATGTCTGTCTAGGTCTGTTGGTAGCTAATGTGTGTGTCGCTAACGTCTGTGTGTCGCTAACATGTGTGTATTGCTAACGTGTGTGTGTCGCTAACATGTGTGTATTGCTAACGTGTGTGTGTCGCTAACATGTGTGTATCGCTAACATGTGTGTGTCGCTAACATGTGTGTATCGCTAACATGTGTGTGTCGCTAACATGTGTGTATTGCTAACGTGTGTCCGTAGCTAACTTGTGTGTGTGTCTCCGTGTGTGTGTCTCCGTGTGTGCGTGTGTGTGTCTGTGTTCCAGTCCCTGTACGTAGTACTTCCTGGTCTACTGGACTGTAACCCGTTCCCGGTGGACAGCTCTGAACCCTGCTGGAGAGGAGGTACAGGCTTTCCTGAGCCCGTTCGCAGGGTCCTGCAGGTACCACACACACATGGACAGACACACACACACACATAGACAGACACACACACACACACACACACGGACAGACACACACACACACACACACACACACACACACACACACACACATGGACAGACACACACATTATTCCTGCATGGAATATATTTGGCATGATACATTTTTACGTTTCTGTCACTTTGTTGTGTGTGTGTGTGTGTGTGTGTGTGTGTGTGTGTGTGTGTGTGTGTGTGTGTGTGTGTGTGTGTGTGTGTGTGTGTGTGTGTGTGTGTCTGTCCATGTGTGTGTGTGTTGTGTGTGTGTGTGTGTGTGTGTGTGTGTGTGTGTGTGTGTGTGTGTGTGTGTGTGTGTGTGTGTGTGTGTGTGTGTGTGTGTGTGTGTGTGTGTGTGTCTGTCTGTCCCTCCAGGTGCTCCAGTGCAGTCAGGAGCTACTCCAGGGGTACCAGGTCCACCCAGAGGTCCAGGCCCAGATGTTCTCCTACCTCTTCTTCTTCTCCAACGTATCTTCTTCAACCAGCTCATGGACAAGGGTGAGACACACACACACACACACACACACACACACACACACACACACACACACACACACACACACACACACACACACACACACACACACACACACACACACACACACACACACACACACACACACACACACACACACACACGCGGACACACACACACACACACACACACACACACACACACACACACACACACACACACACACACACACACACACACACACACACACACACACACACACACACACACACACATGGAAAAGTAATTGAGTGTCATCTGCATGTGGTTTTGACGGAGCCGAGTGACTTGGTGTATAGAGAGGAGAGGGACTAGAACCGAGCTCTGAGAGAGGAGAGGGACTAGAACCGAGCTCTGAGAGGAGAGGGACTAGAACCGAGCTCTGAGAGAGGAGAGGGACTAGAACCGAGCTCTGAGAGAGGAGAGGGACTAGAACCGAGCTCTGAGAGAGGAGAGGAGGACTGAGAGAGGAGAGGGACTAGAACCGAGCTCTGAGAGAGGAGAGGGACTAGAACCGAGCTCTGAGAGAGGAGAGGGACTAGAACCGAGCTCTGAGAGAGGAGAGGAGGACTAGAACCGAGCTCTGAGAGAGGAGAGGGACTAGAACCGAGCTCTGAGAGAGGAGAGGGGAACCGAGCTCTGAGAGAGGAGAGGGACTAGAACCGAGCTCTGAGAGAGGAGAGGGACTAGAACCGAGCTCTGAGAGAGGAGAGGACTAGAACCGAGCTCTGAGAGAGGAGAGGGAACCGGTGCCTGAGAGAGAACTAGAACGAGCTCTGAGAGAGGAGAGGGACTAGAACCGAGCTCTGAGAGAGGAGAGGGACTAGAACCGAGCTCTGAGAGAGGAGAGGGACTAGAACCGAGCTCTGAGAGAGGAGAGGGACTAGAACCGAGCTCTGAGAGAGGAGAGGGACTAGAACCGAGCTCTGAGAGAGGAGAGGGACTAGAACCGAGCTCTGAGAGAGGAGAGGGACTAGAACCGAGCTCTGAGAGAGGAGAGAGGACTAGAACCGAGCTCTGAGAGAGGAGAGGGACTAGAACCGAGCTCTGAGAGAGGAGAGGGACTAGAACCGAGCTCTGAGAGAGGAGAGGGACTAGAACCGAGCTCTGAGAGAGGAGAGGGACTAGAACCGAGCTCTGAGAGAGGGAGAGGGACTAGAACCGAGCTCTGAGAGAGGAGAGGGACTAGAACCGAGCTCTGAGAGAGGAGAGGAGGACCTAGAACCGAGCTCTGAGAGAGGAGAGGGACTAGAACCGAGCTCTGGAGAGAGGAGAGGGACTAGAACCGAGCTCTGAGAGAGGAGAGGAGACTAGAACCGAGAGAGGAGAGGGACTAGAACCGAGCTCTGAGAGAGGAGAGGGACTAGAACCGAGCTCTGAGAGAGGAGAGGGACTAGAACCGAGCTCTGAGAGAGGAGAGGGACTAGAACCGAGCTCTGAGAGAGGAGAGGAGGACCTAGAACCGAGCTCTGAGAGAGGAGAGGAGGACCTAGAACCGAGCTCTGAGAGAGGAGAGGACTAGAACCGAGCTCTGAGAGAGGAGAGGAGGACCTAGAACCGAGCTCTGA
>NW_025748587.1:0-15000 GCF_021184085.1 Oncorhynchus gorbuscha
CTCTCTCTCTTGCTCTCTCTCTCTCTCTCTTCGCTCTCTCTCTGAGATTTACTAGTGCCATTCACAGCGTGGTTTATAAGGAGGCAATGAGCTTTCACACTTCTGTCAAGAGCCCTGCTGTTTCACTGTCTAACTGTACAATGAGAGCGAGAGAGAGAGAGAGAGAGAGAGAGAGAGAGAGAGAGAGAGAGAGAGAGAGAGAGAGAGAGAGAGAGAGAGAGAGAGAGAGGGAGAGGGAGAGGGAGAGGGAGAGGGAGAGAGAGAATCAGGTGAGGCTTAAATAGAACCTGGTTGTCCATAGAATCCAGAGACCACATGTTGTGGATGGGAAGAAATGGGACCAATCCAATTACAATCTGTCTCACTGCTAATCAACCAAATAAACAATACAATATAACCTTGTCTGAGCTGGGCCTGATATAGAGATTCAGTGGCATACATACAAATGCTGGAAAAGCAGTAGGAGTGTGATTCTGGGTGTGAAAAGGGCCTATTGTCAAGTCAATCATTATTAGTCCCATAACAGGGGAAATTAGGCAGTTTTGATGTGATACGAGATATATGACACAAGAGGAGACACATGGCAGCATATTTCTAGAACAAGGATGGCCAAGCCTCCCCTGCAGAGATACTGGGTGTGCAGGCTTTTAGTTCCAGCCCTACTCTTACACATCTGGTTCAGCCAATCAAAATCTGGATTATTTGACAGACACACCCCTTGAACCAATCGCCTGTCTTTTTTTTTTACCCCTTTAGGCCCGCCCCCTACCACAATACGGGTCAATGAGAGGGCGGTACGCATCACCCCCTCCACCATTTTGTTCAAGTTCAACTGCAGCTGGTTCAGCGACGTCAACGGAGCCGTCAGGTTCTTCACTGTCATCGTGGCTGAGTCCACTGGTAAAGGTTCCTCTCTATTTACAGCTTTCTCAGTACGGCTCAATATATTTTCTGCACAATTTCCTTTCTTACTTTAACATCATGTTGGATATGTCTGATAATGACGCTGATTGAAATCAAATACATTTGAATTTGAAAAACTTGGTAGAGTTGGTAGAGCATGGCGCTTGTAACGCCAGGGTAGTGGGTTCGATCCCCGGGACCACCCATACGTAGAATGTATGCACACATGACTGTACGTCGCTTTGGATAAAAGCGTCTGCTAAATGGCATATATTATTATTAAGGGAGAGCTGAAGGGGATTTAGTTCACTTTTGAATCCATCCAACTTTATTACTCACTCTTGACCCGTCACAGACAATGAAGTCCTGCAGACAGAGCAGCTCCACCCTCTACCTTCCTTCCAGGACTACAGAGCCAACAGCTCCGTGCGGGCCTACCAGACAGGCTACTTTCCCAGTGGCTGTGCCCAGGAACAGGGAATGGGAGCTGGGCATGTGTTTGAGGTCAACCTGGGGGCGGGGCTGGATCGCCTGGGAGGGCCTTGTGATTCAGAGGAGGATGATGATAACGATCACAGCAGTGATCTCTACCACTTCTGTGATGGGCCTCTCAAGCCTAAGACTGCCTACAGGTAAACCATAATATGGCCCCACACAAACCAAACACACCAAATTACTTGTGGTCCTTCTGTAGCTCAGTTGGTAGAGCATGGCGCTTGTAACGCCAGGGTAGTGGGTTCGATTCCCGGGACCACCCATATGCATGTATGCACACATGACTGTAAGTCGCTTTGGATAAAAGCGTCCGCTAAATGGCATATATTATTTATTATATTATATTATACTATTATTATTATTATATTTTTTTAACGCCCATCCTAATCTTACAGGTCATACTAACCCCTGACCTTGTCTAAGAGGGCAAAAGGAGGCAGTATATTATAGCCATTTATGCTCACCAGGGAAATCATTTTGATGTAAGTTGATACTAAATGGAAGTCAATGGCTGTTCTCTGTTCTCTGTTCTCTGTGCAGAATCAGTGTCCGTGCCTTCACTCAGCTGTTTGACGAAGACCACAGAGAGTTCCCCCAACCTCTCTACAGGGACACACCTTCCTGTCTCCACCCATCAGGACACAAGCAGGTGAGCTTACCTCTGACCCTGGCCCTCTCTTCCCCCTCTCCTTCCCTCTCTCCATTACTCTGACACTTCCTGTCTCCACCCATCAGGACACAAGCAGGTCAAGCCACTATAACCCTCTACCGCTGACCCTCATCCTCTAATCTCTCTCTCTCTCTCCTATCTCTCTCCCTTCTTTCTCTCTCCCATCCTTCTCTCTCTCTCCACCCCCCCATTTTCTCTCTCTCTCTCTCTCTCTCTCTCTCTCTCTCTCTCTCTCTCTCTCTCTCTCTCTCTCTCTCTCTCTCTCTCTCTCTCTCTCTCCTTCTTGATGTCTGAAAAAAGTAATTCATCTTAACAAGACATCCTGTATAATAAAAAATAAATCTCTGACCTTTCTAACCTGTTCTAAGCTTTCATGAAGGTGCACCGATTAAATGCGGCCAGTGCACTGCCAAAGTATTCAGACCCCTTGACTTTTCCACATTTTTTACGTTACGGCCTTATTCTAAAATGGATGAAATAGTTTTTTTCACAGAAATATTACATTTACATAAGTGTTCAGACCCTTACTCAGTGCTTTGTTGGAACCGTTGGCAATGGATTACAGACTTGGTCTTCTTGGGTATGATGCTGCTGCTTGGCACACCTGTATTTGGGGAGTTTCTCCCATTCCCTCTGTAGATCCTCTCAAGATCTGTCAGGTTGGAAGGAGAGTGTCGCTGCACATCTATTTCAAGTCTGGGCTCTGGCTAGGTCACTCCAAGGACATTCTTCGACTTGTCCCAAAGCCACTCCTGCGTTGTTTTGGCTTTGTGCTTAGGGTCGTTGGAAGGTAAACCTTTGCACCAGTCTGAGGTCCTGGCGCTCTGGAGCAGGTTTTCATCAAAGATCTTTCTGCACTTTCCTCCGTTCATCTTTCCCTCGATCCGATTGCTCAGTGTTGCCAAGTGACAACTCTAGGAAGAGTCTTGGTGATTCCAAACTTCCTTCCATTTAAGAATTGATGGTGGCCACTGTGTTCTTGGAGACCTTCATTGCTGCAGACATATTTTGGTGCTCCTTCCCCCAGAGCTGTGCCTCGACAATCCTGTCTCGAAGCTCTACGGACAATTCCTTTGACCTCATGGCTTGGTTATTGCTCTGACATGCACTGTCCAACTGTGGGACCTGATATAGACAGATGTATGCCTTTACAAATCATGTCCAATCAATTGAATTTACACCAGGTGGACTCAATATAGTTGGGCGGATATAACTCAAGGATGATCAATGGGAACAGGATGCACCTGAGCTGAGTTTTTTTTAGCTTTTAGCAAAGGGTCTGAAACTTATGTAAATAAATATTTCTGTTTTTGTGTTTTTATACATTTGCCAAGATTTCTTAAAACCTTTTTTCGCTTTGTCATTATGGGATATTGTGTGTAGATTGATAATGGAAACAAATATTTTATACATTTTAGAATAAGGCTGTGTAACGTAACAAATGTGGGAAAGTCAAGGGGCTGAATCCTTTTTCAGAAAACACTGTACATTGGCTAGTAACATTACATCTATTGCAGCAGTGAGATTGTGTTGTGTGCAAGTAATTTTATCCATTGATTTAGACATTAAACCCTGCAGTGCTATCTAAGAATATAGTGCTTTAATCTCCTGCTCAAATGGTTCCTATTTCTCACTCACCTCCGCTCTGTCTTTAACATTGATCCATCAAATATAGTATCAGTATTATGGAGAAAATTAAAACAAACTCGCTCTGTTTTGATCGAGGAGACTAACTAGTAGTCACAGTAAGGGGTTTATTATCAGTCACTGTCACAGTAAGGGGTTTATTACTATAGTCACTGTCACAGTAAGGGGTTTACTACTAGTCACAGTAAGGGGTTTACTACTATAGTCACAGTAAGGGGTTTACTACTATAGTCACAGTAAGGGGTTTTACTACTATAGTCACTGTCACAGTAAGGGGTTTACTACTATAGTCACAGTAAGGGGTTTATTACTATAGTCACAGTAAGGGGTTTTACTACTACAGTCACAGTAAGGGGTTTTTACTACAGTGACTGTCACAGTAAGGGGTTTATTACTATAGTCACTGTCACAGTAAGGGTTTATTACTATAGTCACAGTAAGGGTTTTACTGCTATAGTCACAGTAAGGGGTTTTACTACTATAGTCACAGTCACAGTAAGGGGTTTTACTTTAGTCACAGTAAGGGGTTTTATTACTATAGTCACAGTCACAGTAAGGGTTTTACTACTATAGTCACAGGGGTTTTACTACTATATAGTCACAGGGGTTTTTACTATAGTCACAGTAAGGGGTTTTACTACTATAGTCACAGTAAGGGGTTTACTACTATAGTCACAGTAAGGGGTTTTACTACTATAGTCACAGTAAGGGGTTTTATTACTATAGTCACAGTAAGAGGTTTTACTACTATAGTCACAGTAAGGGGTTTTACTACTATAGTCACAGTAAAGGGTTTTACTACTATAGTCACAGTAAGGGGTTTTACTACTATAGTCACAGTAAGGGTTTTACTACTATAGTCACAGTAAGCGGTTTTACTACTATAGAGTAAGGGGTTTTACTACTATAGTCACAGTCACAGTAAGGGGTTTTACTATAGTCACAGTAAGGGTTTTACTGCTACAGTCACAGTAAGGGGTTTTACTACTATAGTCACAGTAAGGGGTTTTACTACTATAGTCACAGTAGGGGTTTTACTACTATAGTCACAGTAAGGGGTTTTACTACTATAGTCACAGTCACAGTAAGGGGTTTTACTACTATAGTCACAGTAAGGGGTTTTACTACTATAGTCACAGTAAGGGTTTTATTACTATAGTCACAGTAAGGGTTTTATTACTATAGTCACAGTAAGGGGTTTTACTACTATAGTCACAGTAAGCGGTTTTACTACTATAGTCACAGTAAGGGGTTTTACTACTATAGTCACAGTCACAGTAAGGGGTTTTACTACTATAGTCACAGTAAGGGGTTTTACTACTATAGTCACAGTAAGGGGTTTTACTACTATAGTCACAGTAAGGGGTTTTACTACTATAGTCACAGTAAGGGGTTTTACTACTATAGTCACAGTAAGGGGTTTTACTGCTACAGTCACAGTAAGCGGTTTTACTGCTATAGTCACAGTCACAGTAAGGGGTTTTACTACTATAGTCACAGTAAGGGGTTTTACTACTATAGTCACAGTAAGGGGTTTTACTACTATTGTCACAGTAAGGGGTTTTACTACTATAGTCACAGTAAAGGGTTTTACTACTATAGTCACAGTAAGCGGGTTTACTACTATAGTCACAGTAAGGGGTTTACTACTATAGTCACAGTAAGGGGTTTTACTACTATAGTCACAGTAAGGGTTTTACTACTATAGTCACAGTAAGGGTTTTACTACTATAGTCACAGTAAGGGGTTTTACTACTATAGTCACAGTAAGGGGTTTTACTGCTATAGTCACAGTCACAGTAAGGCGGTTTTACTGCTATAGTCACAGTCACAGTAAGGGGTTTTACTACTATAGTCACAGTAAGGGGTTTTACTACTATAGTCACAGTAAGGGGTTTTACTACTATTGTCACAGTAAGGGTTTTACTACTATAGTCACAGTAAGGGGTTTTACTACTATAGTCACAGTAAGGGGTTTTACTACTATAGTCACAGTAAGGGGTTTTACTACTATAGTCACAGTAAGGGGTTTTACTACTATAGTCACAGTAAGGGGTTTTACTGCTATAGTCACAGTCACAGTAAGGGGTTTTACTACTATAGTCACAGTAAGAGGTTTTACTACTATAGTCACAGTAAGGGGTTTTACTACTATAGTCACAGTCACAGTAAGGGGTTTTATTGCTATATAGGTCACAGTCACAGTCACAGGGGTTTTACTACTATAGTCACAGTAAGGGGTTTTACTACTATAGTCACAGTAAGGGGTTTTACTACTATAGTCACAGTAAGGGGTTTTACTACTATAGTCACAGTAAGGGGTTTTACTACTATAGTCACAGTAAGGGTTTTACTACTATAGTCACAGTAAGGGTTTTACTACTATAGTCACAGTAAGGGGTTTTACTACTATAGTCACAGTAAGGGTTTTACTACTATAGTCACAGTAAGGGGTTTTACTACTATAGTCACAGTAAGGGGTTTTACTACTATAGTCACAGTAAGGGTTTTTACTACTATAGTCACAGTAAGGGGTTTTACTACTATAGTCACAGTAAGGGGGTTTTACTACTATAGTCACAGTAAGGGGTTTTACTACTATAGTCACAGTAAGGGGTTTTACTACTATAGTCACAGTAAGGGGTTTTACTACTATAGTCACAGTAAGGGGTTTTACTACTATAGTCACAGTAAGGGGTTTTACTACTATAGTCACAGTAAGGGGTTTTACTACTATAGTCACAGTAAGGGGTTTTACTACTACAGTCACAGTAAGGGGTTTTATTCATGGTTGTTTGTGTGTTATTGTTTTCTCCCAGAGCCCCTCAGCGGAGTCATCGAGGGCATCAGCGCCGGAATGTTCCTCATAGGAATGTTGATCGCCGTCATCTCCCTCCTCGTCTACAGGCAGAGAATCCGTAAAGTGTGAGTGTCTCGTCCGGGATTGGGATGTTTCACCTTGCCTGAGACCTGAAGACCTGCATTACCTCTCTGGGATAATGCCTAGGCTTTAGCTCAGTGGGTTAACACAGTTTGACACTCCTTTGGGGACAAAAACAAAATAACGCTGGAACTCACATGTAGATGCATATTTTCACGTGTCTTGAACTATTAGACAGTAAATAATGTTTCTATTTATTATTTATACAGGAAGTAAGCTGGAGCTCTAATGATCGGCATCCTCAAACTCAGTCTATCAATGATGTCTAACCTTATTGTGGAGTCCAGAACCTATCATGTGTCACGCTAACGACTGTGTAATTAGGAATTATGTATAAATGACTGAAGAATGAGTCATTTGCTGCTGGACAGACGTACTGTAGTGCGTGCCTGTGCGTGTTCGTGTGTGTGTGTGTGTTGCAAAAGGGCAAATCTAATACAATTTTTCAAATTGGGTTAAAAAAATATATTGATTTATAGTTGAATTGATTGCATGGTTGTGTGTACACAGGGCAGTACAGGAAAGCCCAGTGGTACGGATGAGCATGTGGAAGCAGGGGCCTACATCAGGATGTACGTTGGAGTCAGAAGGTGAGACACATGTAACAGTATAACTTTAGACCGTCCCCGCCCATACCCGGGCGCGAACCAGGGACCCTCTGCACACATCAACAACAGTCACCCACGAAGCATCGTTACCCATCGCTCCACAAAGCCACGGCCCTTGCAGAGCAAGGGGAACCACTACTTCAAGGTCTCAGAGCAAGTGAAGTCACCGATTGAAATGCTATTTAGCACCACCGCTAACTAGCTAGCTATTTCACATCCGTTACACACACATAACCCTTTTTGTCTTTATACGCTTCCCTTGGTGACATCATCCGCAATCGTAACATTCAGGTTCTCTGGTAGGTTGAAACACGCGGGTCTATTTATCAATCAGACCCAGTGACCAAACTAGCATAGCTACCCTTCACCATTGACCAAGCTAGTGTAGTTACCTTTCACCAGTGACCAAGCTAGCATAGCTACCCTTCACCATTGACCAAGCTAGCGTAGCTACCCTTCACCACTGACCAAGCTAGCATAGCTACCCTTCACCATTGACCAAGCTAGCGTAGCTACCCTTCACCATTGACCAAGCTAGCTAGCTACCCTTCACCATTGACCAAGCTAGCGTA
Source organism: Oncorhynchus gorbuscha (assembly GCF_021184085.1). NCBI lineage: Eukaryota > Metazoa > Chordata > Actinopteri > Salmoniformes > Salmonidae > Oncorhynchus > Oncorhynchus gorbuscha. Next base: position 7,837 of record NW_025748587.1, read on the forward strand.
GCTACCCTTCACCATTGACCAAGCTAGCGTAGCTACCCTTCACCATTGACCAAGCTAGCGTAGCTACCCTTCACCATTGACCAAGCTAGCGTAGCTACCCTTCACCATTGACCAAGCTAGCGTAGCTACCCTTCACCATTGACCAAGCTAGCGTGCTACCCTTCACAATTGACCAAGCTAGCGTAGCTACCCTTCACCATTGACCAAGCTAGCATAGCTACCCTTCACCATTGACCAAGCTAGCGTAGCTACCCTTCACCATTGACCAAGCTAGCGTAGCTACCCTTCACCATTGACCAAGCTAGCGTAGCTACCCTTCACCATTGACCAAGCTAGCGTAGGTACCCTTCACCAGTGACCAAGGTAGCGTAGATACCCTTCACAAGTGACCAAGGTAGCATAGCTACCCTTATCCAGTGACCAAGCTAGTGTAGCTAGCCTTATCCAGTGACCAAGCTAGCTAATGTCAAGTCTTTTATCTCAGCCACTGATTTGGAGAAACTTCTACATGCTTGTATTGCCTCATGCCTAGATTACTGTAACTCTCTGTGTACATGTCCAGTCCGAAATCACTCCAGTTAGTTCAAACCGCTGTAGCTCGGCTTTTAACAGGCACCAGGAAATGGAACCATATCACACCTCATCTAGTTTCTCTAAACTAGCTACCAGTCACTTTTAGAATATATATAGTAACCTTGTATTAATCACATTTTAAAGGCTAGGTCTGGTTTATCCCAGCCTATATCTCTGATCATCCATCTCCCTATGAGCCAGGACACAGCCTGAGATCCTCTAGCAGGGCACTGTTGACCATTCATCTCCCTATGAGCCAGGACACAGCCTGAGATCCTCTAGCAGGGCACTGTTGACCATTCATCTCCCTATGAGCCAGGACACAGCCTGAGATCCTCTGGCAGGGCACTGTTGACCATTCATCTCCCTATGAGCCAGGACACAGCCTGAGATCCTCTGGCAGGGCACTGTTGACCATTCATCTCCCTATGAGCCAGGACACAGCCTGAGATCCTCTAGCAGGGCACTGTTGACCATTCATCTCCCTATGAGCCAGGACACAGCCTGAGATCCTCTAGCAGGGCACTGTTGACCATTCATCTCCCTATGAGCCAGGACACAGCCTGAGATCCTCTAGCAGGGCACTGTTGACCATTCATCTCCCTATGAGCCAGGACACAGCCTGAGATCCTCTGGCAGGGCACTGTTGACCATTCATCTCCCTATGAGCCAGGACACAGCCTGAGATCCTCTAGCAGGGCACTGTTGACCATTCATCTCCCTATGAGCCAGGACACAGCCTGAGATCCTCTAGCAGGGCACTGTTGACCATTCATCTCCCTATGAGCCAGGACACAGCCTGAGATCCTCTGGCAGGGCACTGTTGACCATTCATCTCCCTATGAGCCAGGACACAGCCTGAGAAGCAGGGCACTGTTGACCATTCATCTCCCTATGAGCCAGGACACAGCCTGAGATCCTCTAGCAGGGCATTGTTGACCATTCATCTCCCTATGAGCCAGGACACAGCCTGAGATCCTCTAGCAGGGCACTGTTGACCATTCATCTCCCTATGAGCCAGGACACAGCCTGAGATCCTCTAGCAGGGCACTGTTGACCATTCATCTCCCTATGAGCCAGGACACAGCCTGAGATCCTCTAGCAGGGCATTGTTGACCATTCATCTCCCTATGAGCCAGGACACAGCCTGAGATCCTCTAGCAGGGCACTGTGACCATTCATCTCCCTATGAGCCAGGACACAGCCTGAGATCCTCTAGCAGGGCACTGTTGACCATTCATCTCCCTATGAGCCAGGACACAGCCTGAGATCCTCTAGCAGGGCACTGTTAACCATTCCAAAGTACAGGTTGAAAACAATTTGCAATTAGGGCCCCTAGACTTTGGAATGGTCTGCCAGAGGAGGTCAGGCTGCATACAGTGTCTCTTTATATCCCTCTGAGGACATGTTTATAAAGATGATTATAATATCTGATTTCAACGTCTGATTTTAATGTCTTATTTTAATGTCTGAGTTCAACGTCTGATTTCAACGTCTGATTTTAATGTCTGATTTTAATGTCTGATTTCAACGTCTGATTTCAACGTCTGATTTCAACGTCTGATTTCAACGTCTGATTTCAACGTCTGATTTTAATGTCTGATTTCAATGTCTGATTTCAACGTCTGATTTTAATGTCTGATTTTAATGTCTGATTTCAACGTCTGATTTCAACGTCTGATTTCACCGTCTGATTTCACCGTCTGATTTCAACGCCTGATTTCAACGCCTGATTTCAACGCCTGATTTCAACGCCTGATTTTAATGTCTGATTACAACGCCTGAATCATAATAAGTTGGTCAATACAACTGTATGCTCCTTGAGTTTAGAAGCACCTAGAGACAAACTTTTCTTCATGTGTCATTGCATTGTAGTGAAGATTATAGGAAAGACATTACTTGAGACTGAAGGAGTGACAAGCAAATACTGAAGTCACTGCCTCCCTCCTAGTCCTTCCAACGAGTGACTGACAGAGAAAAGAGATCACAAAGAGCACTGCTGAAATATACATGACTTAAAACCAGTGATTGACATGGGGATCAGAGCAGAGAGAAGGACTAGCAGTTCATTGATTAGACATGTAATGACAGAATGAGGCCATCTCTCCATCCTTCCATCTCTCCATCCTTCCCTCTCTCCATCCTTCCCTCTCTCCATCCCTCCATCCTTCCATCTCTCCATCCTTCCCTCTTTCCATCTCTCCATGTTCCGTCTCTCCATCCTTCCCACTCTCCATCCTTCCATCTCTCCATCCTTCCATCTCTCCATCCTTCCATCTCTCCATCTCTCCATCTCTCCATCCTTCCATCTCTCCATCCCTCCATCCTTCCATCTCTCCATCCTTCCCTCTTTCCATCTCCTTCCTTCCCTCTCTCCATGTTCCCTCTCTCCATCCTTCCCTCTCTCCATCCTTCCATCTCTCCATCCTTCCCTCTCTCCATCCTTCCATCTCTCCATCCTTCCATCTCTCCATTCTTCCCTCTCTCCATCTCTCCATCCTTCCATCTCTCCATCCTTCCATCCTTCCTCCTCCATCCATCTCTCCATCCTTCCCTCTCTCCATCCTTCTCTCTCTCTCTCCATCCTTCTCTCTCTGTCCATCCTTCCTCTCTCCATCCTTCCCTCTCTCCATCCTTCCCTCTCTCCATCCCTTCCTCTCTCCATCCCTCTCTCTGTCCATCCTTCTCTCTCCATCCTTTCCTCTCTCCATCCTTCCTCTCTCCATCCTTCTCTCTCTCCATCCTTCCCTCCATCCTTCTCTCTCTCCATCCTTCTCTCTCTCTCTCCATCCTTCTCTCTCTCCATCCTTCCCTCTCTCCATCCTTCTCTCTCTCCATCCTTCTCTCTCTCTCTCCATCCTTCTCTCTCCATCCTTCCCTCTCTCTCTCCATCCTTCCCTCTCTCTCTCCATCCTTCTCTCTCTCTCTCCATCCTTCTCTCTCCATCCTTCTCTCCATCCTTCCTCCATCCTTCTCTCTCCATCCTCTCCATCCTTCTCTCTCCATCCTTCTCTCTCTCCATCCTTCTCTCTCTTCTCTCGTCACATCTCCTCTGATACCATCCAATTTTTTTCTGTCCATCGTCACACTGTCAGTATGAGTGAAGGGACAGAGAGAGATGTCATTCTCCCTGTCTCTAAAAATAGATGTGTGTGTGTACGTGCTCTCATGTGTGCATGCGTGTGGGTTTGTGCTGAAATAATGGATGCAATCATCCACTAGGTTGTTGCAGATCGATAACAGGAAGGGGTTTAAACCACTCTGTTCTGTTGGTGAACAACCATCATTGATCCCTGGGTTTGCATCACCAGTCAGCAGGCCTTGACACAAGGGAGGGACTACCATCATTGATCCCTGGGTTGTCACTCACCAGTCAGCAGGCCTTGACACAGGGGAGGGCCTTGACACAAGGGAGGGACTACCATAATTGATCCCTGGGTTGTCACTCACTGCTGAGAGGGGATGGACAACACAGTGAACTCCTGTCTACCTCAACACACTGTCTGTGCACCAAACACTCAGTATCTAAACATAGGTCCACCACCAACAGACAGTCTGGGAAATGAATGAACCTTCTAGGGTTGTCGTAAACAATGTAATTACATGTTCAGGTCTCTCTTGTGAAAGAGGTCTTCAGCCCTCAATGGGACAACCTGGTTCAATAAAGGTTCAATTCAATTAAACGAGGAAATGTAATTTAAAGGTCATTTCAGCAGAGTGGCGTAGGTCTGTGAGGAAGTAACAAGATTAGTGTGTGAGGAGAGAGGGCACTCTGAATCTCTTAGTCACCGAAACAAAATGGAGTTCTGAATCTCTTAGTCGCTGAAACAAAATGGAGTTCTGAATCTCTTAGTCGCCGAAACAAAATGGAGTTCTGAATCTCTTAGTCGCCGAAACAAAATGGAGTTCTGAATCTCTTAGTCGCTGAAACAAAATGGAGTTCTGAATCTCTTAGTCGCCGAAACAAAATGGAGTTCTCAATCTCTTAGTCGCTGAAACAAAATGGAGTTCTGAATCTGTTAGTCGCCAAAACAAAATGGAGTGTGTAACAAGATAAAAGGAAATGTGTTTAACAGGAACACAGCCGTCTAATGTTACACTCTACTTCTCTTTATTTCAGCAACCGACGCATCTCAAGGTGCGTCTATTACACCCTCCATGTTATCTTCTGTCTCTAGAAATCCTGAATTAAATAGGATGACCAAGTAATATTACAAGTGCTATTATCTGCCCTAAATAAATCACAATAAATCCTGTTTCCATAAGCAGTTTTTTACATTTACATTTTAAAGTCTCATGAATCATTTACATTCTCGTAGATCATTTATTTAAGATGTGTCTGTCTGTCTCCCCTCAGCCCCGTCAAAGCAGCCCACTTTGAATCCCACCTCACTAAGCTACAGGCAGACTCCAACTATCTTCTGTCAGAAGAGTTTGAGGTAAAAAAAAACAACAACAAAAAACTTCAGAAATGATTATCTGATAAGAGATCCCCCTTTATCTACAAAAAAACATGTTTATAAAGTCGTTTTTTAAACTTTGAATTATTAGTTTATAAACCAATTCTTTATAAGCTGTTTCACTAAATCATTCATTATTTCCATTCCCCCTCAGGATCTGAAGGATGTGGGTCGTAACCAGCCTCTGGATGCAGCCCGTCTACCAGAGAACAGGGGCAAGAACCGTTACAACAACATCCTGCCCTGTGAGTAGCCCACAGAGTGGATCTAAGGATTAATGAGATAGAACCGTTACAACAACATCCTGCCCTGTGAGTAGCACACAGAGTGGATCTAAGGATTAATGAGATAGAACCGTTACAACAACATCCTGCCCTGTGAGTAGCACACAGAGTGGATCTAAGGATTAATTTAGACCAGAGCCCTATTCCCTATATAGTGCACTACTTTAGACCAGAGCCCTATTCCCTATATAGTGCCCTATTCCCATAGTGCACTACTTTAGACCAGAGCCCTATTCCCTATATAGTGCACTACTTTAGACCAGAGCCCTATTCCCTATATAGTGCACTACTTTAGACCAGAGCCCTATTCCCTATATAGTGCACTACTTTAGACCAGAGCCCTATTCCCTATATAGTGCACTACTTTAGACCAGAGCCCTATTCCCTATATAGTGCACTACTTTAGACCAGAGCCCTATTCCCTATATAGTGCACTACTTTAGACCAGAGCCCTATTCCCTATATAGTGCACTACTTTAGACCAGAGCCCTATTCCCTATTATAGTGCACTACTTTAGACCAGAGCCCTATTCCCTATATAGTGCACTACTTTAGACCAGAGCCCTATTCCCTATATAGTGCACTACTTTAGACCAGAGCCCTATTCCCTATATAGTGCACTACTTTAGACCAGAGCCCTATTCCCTATATAGTGCACTACTTTAGACCAGAGCCCTATTCCCTATATAGTGCACTACTTTAGACCAGAGCCCTATTCCCTATATAGTGCACTATTTTAGACCAGAGCCCTATTCCCTATATAGTGCACTACTTTAGACCAGAGCCCTATTCCCTATATAGTGCACTACTTTAGACCAGAGCCCTAGTCTGTTTATAGTGCTTTATACCAGTTTATATAGGGCTCTGTTTTAGTGGACTACTTTATACCAGTTTATATAGGGCTCTGTTTGGGAATAGTGGACTACTTTATACCAGTTTATATAGGGCTCTGTTTGGGAATAGTGGACTACTTTATACCAGTTTATATAGGGCTCTGTTTGGGAATAGTGGACTACTTTATACCAGTTTATATAGGGCTCTGTTTGGGAATAGTGGACTACTTTAGACCAGTTTATATAGGGCTCTGTTTGGGAATAGTGGACTACTTTAGACCAGTTTATATAGGGCTCTGTTTGGGAATAGTGGACTAGGGCTCTGTTTTAGTGGACTACTTTATACCAGTTTCTACAGGGCTCTGTTTGGGAATAGTGGACTACTTTAGACCAGTTTATATAGGGCTCTGTTTGGGAATAGTGGACTACTTTAGACAAGTTTATATAGGGCTCTGTTTGGGAATAGTGGACTACTTTATACCAGTTTCTACAGGGCTCTGTTTGGGAATAGTGGACTACTTTAGACCAGTTTATATAGGGCTCTGTTTGGGAATAGTGGACTACTTTATACCAGTTTATATAGGGCTCTGTTTGGGAATAGTGGACTACTTTAGACCAGTTTATATAGGGCTCTGTTTGGGAATAGTGGACTACTTTAGACCAGTTTATATAGGGCTCTGTTTGGGAATAGTGGACTACTTTATACCAGTTTATATAGGGCTCTGTTTGGGAATAGTGGACTACTTTATACCAGTTTATATAGGGCTCTGTTTGGGAATAGTGGACTACTTTATACCAGTTTATATAGGGCTCTGTTTGGGAATAGTGGACTACTTTATACCAGTTTATATAGGGCTCTGTTTGGGAATAGGGGCATTTACTTTTCAAAGTTAAGTTTCTGCTTTGTCGTTGTTCAAGCACATTAAGTAAATTGGTCTGGAATAATTGGTCTGGACTCAAAAGTGTTTGTTCAGGTGGCAATACAATTGGAGGTGTCTAATTGTGGAACGGAGA
>NW_025748587.1:22500-30000 GCF_021184085.1 Oncorhynchus gorbuscha
GATGGATGGATGGATGGATGGATGGGGATAGATGGATGGATGGATGGATGGATGGATGGATGGATGGATGGATGATGGGGATGGATGGATGGATGGATGGATGGATGGATGGATGGATGGATGGATGGATGGGGATGGATGGATGGATGGATGGATGGATGGATGGATGGATGGATGGATGGATGGATGGGGATAGATGGATGGATGGATGGATGGATGGATGGATGGATGGATGGATGGATGGGGATAGATGGATGGATGGATGGATGGATGGATGGATGGATGGATGGATGGATGGGGATAGATGGATGGATGGATGGATGGATGGATGGATGGATGGATGGATGGATGGATGGATGGATGGATGGATGGATGGATGGATGGATGGATGGATGGATGGATGGATGGGGATAGATGGATGGATGGATGGAGGGATGGATGGATGGATGGATGGATGGATGGATGGATGGATGGATGGATGGATGGATGGATGGATGGGGATGGATGGATGGATGGATGGATGGATGGATGGATGGATGGATGGATGGATGGATGGATGGATGGATGGATGGATGGATGGATGGATGGATGGATGGATGGATGGATGGATGGATGGATGGATGGATGGGGATGGATGGATGGATGGATGGGGATAGATGGATGGATGGATGGATGGGGATAGATGGATGGATGGATGGATGGATGGATGGATGGATGGACGAACAAACAAACAAACAAACGAATGAATAAATGAATGAACTATTCAATAAATAACTGAATCCCTTAATCAACCAGTCAGTCAGACAACAAACCAAGAGATCTATTGGTCTAATGGATGGCCATTGTTGTCCCCGTCCAGGTGAAGTGTGACCACTACTGGCCGGCTGACCGGGAGGATCTGGATGGACTATGGAGACCTGGTGGTTCAAATGCTGTCTGAGTCTGTCCTGGCTGAATGGACAATCATGGAGTGGAAGATCAGATGGATGGTGAGTAACAATCACAAACAATCACCAGAAACAATCATTCAAACAATCACCTCAGAAACAATCACCTCAGAAACAATCACCTCAGAAACAATCACCTCAGAAACAATCACCTCAGTAACAATCCCTCAGAAACAATCACCTCAGAAACAATCACCTCAGAAACAATCACCTCAGTAACAATCAGCTCACCTCAGTAACAATCACCTCAGAAACAATCACCTCAGAAACAATCACCTCAGTAACAATCACCTCAGAAACAATCACCTCAGAAACAATCACCTCAGAAACAATCACCTCAGAAACAATCACCTCAGTAACAATCACCTCAGAAACAATCACCTCAGAAACAATCACCTCAGAAACAATCACCTCAGAAACAATCACCTCAGTAACAATCACCTCAGTAACAATCACCTCAGTAACAATCACCTCAGAAACAATCACCTCAGAAACAATCACCTCAGTAACAATCTCCTCAGAAACAATCACCTCAGAAACAATCACCTCAGTAACAATCACCTCAGTAACAATCACAATCACCTCAGAAACAATCACCTCAGAAACAATCACCTCAGAAACAATCACAGTAACTCAGTAACAATCACCTCAGTAACAATCACCTCAGAAACAATCACCTCAGAAACAATCACCTCAGTAACAATCACCTCAGAAACAATCACCTCAGTAATAATCACCTCAGTAACAATCACCTCAGAAACAATCACCATCAGAAACAATCACCTCAGAAACAATCACCTCAGAAACAATCACCTCAGAAACAATCACCTCAGAAACAATCACCTCAGAAACAATCACCTCAGAAACAATCACCGCAGATAATATGGCAGCTTCTCTGTTACTGTCACTCTATTGAAAGCTGTAGCCCAACTGAAGAGCTCATTAGGACGACCTGTTTTTATATAAACCATCAGTACCAAGACATTCTAGACCTAGTGTGGAGGTCCGACTTTATTTATGTTTAAATGTATTTATTTATATTTTATTTAACCTTTTATTTAACCAGGTAAGTCAGTTAAGAACAAATTCTTATTTACAATGACGACCTATCCCGGCCAAACCCAGACAACGCTGGGCCATTTGTGCGCTATCCCGCCCAATCCCGTCCGGTTGTGATTCAGCCTGGATTTGAACCAGGGACTGTAGTGTCATCTCTTGCACTGAGATACAGTACCTTAGACCGGTGTGCCACTCGGGAGCCCCCAAAAGGGAGATACCCTGCATTTCCTGTCCTGAACATCCCTCATCTTGTGTCTCTTCAGGAGGGTCGTCCCAGCTTCCTCGGGTGGTGAGACACTTCCACTACACGGTGTGGCCAGACCACGGGGTCCCGAGACCACCCAGTCCCTCATCGAGTTCGTACGGACCGTCCGGGACTACATCGACAGGGCCCCCAGCACTGGAGCCACCGTTGTTCACTGCAGGTAGGTATGTGGAAGGGCCACGTGTGTGTGTGTGTGTGCGTGTGTCGTGTGCGTGTGCGTGTGTGTGTGCATGTGTGTGGAGGGTGTGTGTGTGTGTGTGTGCGTGCGCGTGTGTGTGGAGGGTGTGTGCGTCTGTGCGTCTGTGCGTGTGTGCGCGTGCGTGTGTGTGTGTGTGTGCGTGCGTGTGCGTGTGCGTGTGTGTGTGGAGGGTGTGTGCGTGCGCCTGTGTGTGGAGGGCGTGTGTGTGCGCGTGCGTGTGTGTGGAGGGCGTGTGTGTGCGCGTGCGTGTGTGTGGAGGGCGTGTGTGTGCGTGCGTGCGTGCGTGCGTGCGTGCGTGCGTGTGCGTGCGTGCGTGTGTGTGTGTAGATACCAGTGTAGATGTAAACTTAGCGGAGTCAGAGGGTTCATCTCCCATCAGAAAGAGTTTCTCCCTTGGCAGACGTCAGTCAAAGAGAAGACCAGCAACGTGAGAAAATGTATTGAGGCCGGTTTAATCATTGATCAGCTCCGTACATGAGACTCGTCCCCTCGCAGGGAGTAACGGATGACATGTAATCCACTACATATCAGGGATTACAACAAAAACAGTAACTGTAATCTGTTACCAGCTAAAATATTGTAATCAGATACTTTTGAAAAACTAGATGATTACTTCGAGGATTACTTTTAAATTAAAAAAAAAAAAAGATGTTTGCGAGAATAAAACAAATCTATTCTCACTTCTGTTTTCTAAATCAGCACTTAAATGTAAATGTTCTCAATGACGTTCAAATCAGTGATGAAAAAGTTTAAGTTTGTTCCGCCTGAGAAAAATCAGAGTGGACAAATGATTTAGAGTTTGTTCCGCCTGAGACACCAAATGAGTCTGACCACCAATCAGAGACCACTATGATGACACACCAAATGATGACCACCAATCAGAGACCACTATGATGACACACCAAATGATGACCACCAATCAGAGACCACTGTGATGACACACCAAATGATGACCACCAATCAGAGACCACTATGATGACACACCAAATGATGACCACCAATCAGAGACCGCTGTGATGACACACCAAATGATGACCACCAATCAGAGACCACTATGATGACACACCAAATGATGACCACCAATCAGAGACCGCTATGATGACACACCAAATGATGACCACCAATCAGAGACCACTATGATGACACACCAAATGATGACCACCAATCAGAGACCGCTATGATGACACACCAAATGTGTTTGATGGATTGTGGGAAAAGAGCAGGATTAGGCTTTTGTAGGCCACAGTCCAAGCTGTGTCTTCTAATGGTACGACTGCTGTCGGCATTAAAGATTATCCAACATGAATAATCGCTTGGAGGTCAGGATGACATCAGTGGTGTCGTCTACGGAGATACAGATATGACTTATTACTGATATCTACACAGAGCATTGATGTGAATCACACTGCTGCTCTCTCATTTAGATATTTGTGCCTTACAGATTGTGGTTGATGTGGACGGCTGTTCACAAATCTAAATGTGTATTTGAACCCAATAATAGTTGAATTTAAGTAGTTTAAGCTGCCTGTCAATCACTGTTTTTGAAACCAGTGGACAGTCAGTTAAAAACGTGCTCTGGCAACACCTGTAGATCCCAGCCTATGGAATAACAGCTGTATAGTGTGGATCCCAGCCTATGGAATAACAGCTGTATAGTGTGGATCCCAGCCTATGGAATAACAGCTGCATAGTGTGGATCCCAGCCTATGGAATAACAGCTGTATAGTGCAGATCCCAGCCTATGGAATAACAGCTACATAGTGTGGATCCCAGCCTATGGAATAACAGCTGCATAGTGTGGATCCCAGCCTATGGAATAACACCTGTATAGTGTAGATCCCAGCCTATAGAATAACAGCTGCATAGTGTGGATCCCAGCCTATGGAATAACAATAGTGGATCCCAGCCTATGGAATAACAGCTGTATGGTGTAGATCCCAGCCTATGGAATAACAGCTGTATAGTGTGGATCCCAGCCTATGGAATAACAGCTGCATAGTGCAGATCCCAGCCTATGGAATAACACCTGTATAGTGCGGATCCCAGCCTATGGAATAACAGCTGTATAGTGTGGATTCCAGCCTATGGAATAACAGATGGATAGTGTGGATCCCAGCCTATGGAATAACACCTGTATAGTGTGGATCCCAGCCTACGGAATAACAGCTGTATAGTGGATCCCAGCCTATTGAATAACAGCTGTATAGTGTGGATCCCAGCCTATTGAATAACAGCTGTATAGTGTGGATCCCAGCCTATGGAATAACAGCTGTATAGTGTGGATCCCAGCCTATGGAATAACAGCTGCATAGTGTGGATCCCAGCCTATGGAATAACAGCTGTATAGTGTGGATCCCAGCCTATGGAATAACAGCTGTATAGTGTGGATCCCAGCCTATGGAATAACACCTGTATAGTGTAGATCCCAGCCTATGGAATAACAGCTGTATAGTGCAGATCCCAGCCTATGGAATAACAGCTGTATAGTGCAGATCCCAGCCTATGGAATAACAGCTGTATAGTGCAGATCCCAGCCTATGGAATAACAGCTGTATAGTGCAGATCCCAGCCTATGGAATAACAGCTGTATAGTGTGGATCCCAGCCTATGGAATAACAGCTGCATAGTGTGGATCCCAGCCTATGGAATAACAGCTGTATAGTGCAGATCCCAGCCTATGGAATAACAGCTGTATAGTGCAGATCCCAGCCTATGGAATAACAGCTGTATAGTGCAGATCCCAGCCTATGGAATAACAGCTGTATAGTGTGGATCCCAGCCTATGGAATAACAGCTGTATAGTGCAGATCCCAGCCTACGGAATAACAGCTGTATAGTGCGGATCCCAGCCTATGGAATAACAGCTGTATAGTGCTATGGATAACCAGCCTATGGAATAACAGCTGTATAGTGCAGATCCCAGCCTATGGAATAACAGTGTGATCCCAGCCTATGGAATACAGCTGTATAGTGTGCAGATCCCAGCCTATGGAATAACAGCTGTATAGTGTGGATCCCAGCCTATGGAATAACAGCTGTATAGTGCAGATCCCAGCCTATGGAATAACAGCTGTATAGTGCAGATCCCAGCCTATGGAATAATGGAATAACAGCTGTGGAATAACAGTGTAGATCCCAGCCTATGGAATAACAGCTGTATAGTGCAGATCCCCAGCCTATGGAATAACACCTGTATAGTGCGGATCCCAGCCTATGGAATAACAGCTGTATAGTGCAGATCCCAGCCTATGGAATAACAGCTGTATAGTGCAGATCCCAGCCTATGGAATAACAGCTGTATAGTGTGGATCCCAGCCTATGGAATAACAGCTGTATAGTGCAGATCCCAGCCTATGGAATAACAGCTGTATAGTGTGGATCCCAGCCTATGGAATAACAGCTGTATAGTGTGGATCCCAGCCTATGGAATAACAGCTGTATAGTGTGGATCCCAGCCTATGGAATAACAGCTGTATCCCAATGGGAATGTGGATCCCAGCCTATGGAATAACAGCTGTATAGTGTGGATCCCAGCCTATGGAATAACAGCTGTATAGTGTGGATCCCAGCCTATGGAATAAACGTGGGGCTTTAATCTAATTCAAGCTGATAAATAAAATAAAAACCCAGAGACCTAATGAACACACGCTCAAACTCACACACTTTGGATAGACTTAAAGAGACGTTATGTAGTTGCTACATCCATTTTTTGTATTTATAAATGTATATTTGTATATATCCACTGATTCTTGAATAATATAACTTATAAATGCCTCATGAGTTTAGTTCAACTGTCACACTCCCATCAGAACCCAAAATATATGCCTGCCCCCCCATGTTTGTCAACATTGTGAATGTAAACAAACACTGTATAGCCTCATAACATGGTTAAAACAATCATTGTGACATCATGGAGGGTCAGTCCTCGCATCCATAGTTCTGTCTATTAACCTGAGAGTGGTTACATTTCTCCAGGCCCGTCCTTCAGCCTTTTCACCAAAGCAGAGGCGGAGTGTCCATTTTGTTATTGTTTCATCTGTGAATTTGCCCTTCAAAACAGCTGCATATTGTCAATATATCAAAGCGTCACCAACGAAAAAGGTCAACAACAGGCCTATAAGAAACGCAGCACATGCCAAGCATGTTTCACGTGTAAATAGCACTTTTCAGTAGTGCTCAAACTACGCCATTCCATTATTTTTCAAATCAATGAGCCCAATCAGTCCTCCAGGGCTAATACGTCCTTAGTTTTGATCGATAAGCAGGATGTTTGCCTCTTCCTCTGTCCTTTCAGACCTTAGTGACTTTTCACAATGAGGGAATGTTTGGCCTCAGGTTAAACAACCAGGCTGATCTATACTTCCATATTAACAAGTCCTATTCCTGAAGACCAAGAGGTATAACATTTATTGGAATGACTGGAATTCTGATAGACTTTGGTTTTTAATGTATGAACCTGGCTGATGGTGAACTGGACCACCCTCAGCTCTATATAGACAGAAATGAGATGAACCTGGCTGATGGTGAACTAGACCACCCTCAGCTCTATATAGACAGAAATGAGATGAACCTGGCTGATGGTGAACTGGACCACCCTCAGCTCTATATAGACAGAAATGAGATGAACCTGGCTGATGGTGAACTGGACCACCCTCAGCTCTATATAGACAGAAATGAGATGAACCTGGCTGATGGTGTCTGGACCACCCTCAGCTCTATATAGACAGAAATGAGATGAACCTGGCTGATGAACTAGACCACCCTCAGAGACAGAAATGATGAACCTGGCTGATGGTGAACCACCCTCAGCTCTATATAGACAGAAATGAGATGAACCTGGCTGATGGTGAACTGGACCACCCTCAGCTCTATATAGACAGAAATGAGATTAACCTGGCTGATGGTGAACTGGACCACCCTCAGCTCTATATAGACAGAAATGAGATGAACCTGGCTGATGGTGAACTAGACCACCCTCAGCTCTATATAGACAGAAATGAGATGAACCTGGCTGATGGTGAACTAGACCA
>NW_025748588.1:2500-17500 GCF_021184085.1 Oncorhynchus gorbuscha
GATCTGTGATCAGTTTAGCCACCAGGACTGGGCCTGTATCCACAAAGCATCCCAGAGCAGCAGTGCTGATCTGGGATCAGTTTAGCCACCAGGACTGGGGACTCTGCCTGTATCCACAAAGCATCCCAGAGCAGCAGTGCTGATCTGGGATCAGTTTAGCCACCAGGACTGGGGAGGCCTGTATCCTCAAAGCATTCCAGAGCAGCAGTGCTGATCTAGGATCAGTACCACAGGACTGGGGGACTCTGCCTGATCCTCAAAGTCAGAGTAGATCTAGTATGGATAATGTAGGATCAATTTTGCCTTTTAGCTCATAAGGAATCAGATTATGGACAGGTTGGAACCTGATCCTGGATCAGCATTCCAACTCAGATGCTGTGGATACAGAGACAGATCACACTACAGTAGGCTACTAAATTACTGTTGTAGTGTAGAGAGAGAGAGAGGAGAGAGACCGATAGGGGGTACAGGAGGAGACCTCAGGGTGTCTGGGTATATAGAGGCGTAGAGGAGGAGACCTCAGGGTGTCTGGGTCTATAGAGGGTAGAGGAGGAGACCTCAGGGTGTCTGGGTATATAGAGGGGTAGAGGAGGAGACCTCAGGGTGTCTGGGTCTATAGAGGGGTAGAGGAGGAGACCTCTGGGTGTCTGGGTCTATAGAGGGGTAGAGGAGGAGACCTCAGGGTGTCTGGGTCTATAGAGGGGTAGAGGAGGAGACCTCAGGGTGTCTGGGTCTATAGAGGGGTAGAGGAGGAGACCTCAGGGTGTCTGGGTCTATAGAGGGTAGAGGAGGAGACCTCAGGGTGTCTGGGTCTATAGAGGGGTAGAGGAGGAGACCTCAGGGTGTCTGGGTCTATAGAGGGTAGAGGAGGAGACCTCAGGGTGTCTGGGTCCCCTCTGACAAGCTCTGCCTGTGTCCCCTCTGTCCCTCTCTCTGCCCGTCTGTCCCCCTCTCTGCCTGTCTGGAAGTCAGTAAGAAGTAAAGCGCACATTTCCTGCCCATGACATTCGGAACGAGGAACAGGAAGTGCACTGAAGCCTCTTCTTCTCATTCTTAGAGGATCCCTGTAGGATTTGGGGCCGACATCAGGCCAGCTTGGACACGGGTTAAGTCACATACTGTATCTGCTTCAGGTTCTGATTCAGGGTATAGTGACAGTTTACTCATTGTGCTTTATTCTGGGATTCTGACATCATAATTGGATGTAGCCCTTTGTAGAACATTCCAACTGATGACATCACAACCAGATGAAGGGATCCTTTGTTAAACATTCTGGTTGCGTCTCTCTGCTCAGATGTCACATGCATCAACCACTGGTTGAACGCCACGTCATCAACGGTGCACCAGATTGCTTTAACATGTGATGTGTTTAGCTGATCTGTAAAATACCTATCCAGGCGATGTAAGATCTGGCGTCACACCCTCTAATTGATGACATCACAATGTGGTGATGACACAGTCCTTTGAACATTCTGATGATGTCATAGTGACAGGACGCAAGCCTAATTGATGACATCACAATAGGCTAAATATGGTCCTATAAGAGGGGTCCCAGACTCCGCACCATAGCATTACAATGAATAGAGAACCTCTATCCCAATTCAAAGATAACCCTGTGGGTTTTACAGCTACTGGTCTGTTCTACACTAATTCTAATCCTGTCCTCTTCAATTTAACCCCTGGGGTACCTCCTCTCCTCACTTCCCTGAATGAGACATCTCCATGGCGACACCAGTGTTAGCTAATCCCTCATTATGGGATATAGTTCCCGTTTCCGTGTAGTTCCCATATCACACAGCACCAAACGGGTCATATTACAGTAATCTGGGAATAGTGGAGCAGACAGATTAGATTAAACTCATTAACATCGCACGCATGCACACACACACACACACACAATGCGGAGACCAGGAGTTACACACACCACTCTCTGAACAGAGAGAAAGAGAGAGAGCCATTGAAGGACTTTAAAGACTATAGTGAAGGCGGCAAGGTTTTGGTAATAATCGGTAGTGTTTTTGTTTTCAAGTGCAAATAAGCCTTTCTCTGTCCTGCCCTGCATTCTGTCTTCATGTCACTATCAATCCCACAGGATCCCATTCTGCCGTGTATCTCAATGGTGCCCTATTCCCTATATTAGTCCCTATGGGCCCTGGTCTAAAGTAGTGCACTATATAGGGAATAGGGTGCCATTTGGGAGGCAGCCCTGTTTTACTCAAACGGGTTCTTCTTCCTAACTGATTGAATGAATGACAATACAAAGTAAAGAACAGAGTAAAAGGAAGAGCATTAGTGGAGGAGGCAGAGAGGAGCAGAGAGGAGCGGCAGGGAGATGTTGAAGGTGATTGGCTGTGTCTGTGTGAGTAACATAACAGTACTCCAGACAACTCTCCAGTCCCTCTGTCCTCTTCTCAGACCAGGCGTTTCCTCTTGAGAGATTCCAACTGATGAATGGAGAGAGAGATAGAGAGAGAGAGGGAGGGGGAGAGAGAGAGAGGGAGGGGGAGAGAGAGAGAGAGGGAGGGGGAGAGAGAGAGAGGGGGAGAGAGGGAGGGGGAGAGAGAGAGAGAGGGGGGGGAGAGAGAGAGAGGGAGGGGGAGAGAGAGAGAGAGAGAGAGAGAGAGAGAGAGAGAGAGAGAGAGAGAGAGAGAGGGGGGAGAGAGAGAGGGGGGAGGGGAGGGGAGGGAGAGAGGGGGAGGGAGAGAGAGAGGAGGAAAAAAAATAAGATGGGGAGAGAAGGAGTGGGAGATGAGAGGAGAGAAAGAGAGAGGGAGAGGGAGGAGGGAAGGAAGGAGTGGAGGTGAGGGAGGATAGGAGGAAGAGAGGAAAGGAGGTGAGGTGAGGGAGGAATGGAGGAGAGGTGAAGGAGGAAAGGAGGTGGAGGTGAGGGAGGAAAGGAGAGGGAGGTGAGGGAGAGAAAGGAGAGGGAGGAAAGTGAGGAGGGAGGTGAGGGAGGAAAGGGAGGTGAGGGAGGAAAGGAGAGGAGGTGAGGGAGGAAAGAGAGGAGGTGAGGGAGAGAAGGAGGGAGTGAGGGAGGAAAGGAGAGGTAAGAGAGGAAAGGAGTGAGGTGAGGGAGGAATGGAGTGAAGGTGAGGGAGGAATGGAGTGAAGGTAGTGAAGGTGAGGGAGGAAAGGAGAGGAGGTGAGGAAGGAAAGGAGAGGAGGTGAGGGAGGAAAGGAGAGGAGGATAGCAGTGGAGGTGAGGGAGAGAGGAGGGCAAGGGGTAGGTGTCAGATACAATTCAAACTAAATGATATTACACATCACATGGTGCTCGTATACACGATGTGGTCCGATGAATACAGGCTGTTTAAACAGGCAGTCGGTTCTGATCTTTTGACACTAATTGGTCTTTTTGTATTTTTATTTTGACCAGTCACATCAGATCTTTTGCCAATAAAAAGTCAAAAGATCAGAATTGGGCTGCCTGTGTAAACTCAGACATACAGTCATATATACACTAATATGTACAGATTATTAGGTATAACCATCTAGTACCAGGTCAGAGCCCCCTTTGCCGCCAGAACAGCCTAAATTCTTTGGGGTGTGGAATCGTTGCTAACGTGTGACAGGAAGACGTTCCCCCCACCATTACACCACCGCCCCCAGTCTGTACCGTTGACACCAGGCAGGACGGGGCCATGGATCCCCCACCATTACACCCCCAGTCTGTACCGTTGACACCAGGCAGGACGGGGCCATGGATCCCCCACCATTACACCCCCAGTCTGTACCGTCTGTACCGTTGACACCAGGCAGGACGGGGCCATGGATCCCCCACCATTACACCCCCAGTCTGTACCGTTGACACCAGGCAGAACGGGGCCATGGATCCCCCACCATTACACCCCCAGTCTGTAGCGTTGACACCAGGCAGGACGGGGCCATGGATCCCCCACCATTACACCCCCAGTCTGTACCGTTGACACCAGGCAGGACGGGGCCATGGATCCCCCACCATTACACCCACAGTCTGTACCGTTGACACCAGGCAGGACGGAGCCATGGATCCCCCACCATTACACCCCCAGTCTGTAGCGTTGACACCAGGCAGGACGGGGCCATGGATCCCCCACCATTACACCCCCAGTCTGTACCGTTGACACCAGGCAGGATGGAGCCATGGATCCCCCCACCATTACACCCCCAGTCTGTAGCGTTGACACCAGGCAGGACGGGGCCATGGATCCCCCACCATTACACCCCCAGTCTGTAGCGTTGACACCAGGCAGGACGGGGCCATGGATCCCCCACCATTACACCCCCAGTCTGTTACACCCCCAGTCGTTGACACCAGGCAGGACGGGGCCATGGATCCCCCACCATTACACCCCCAGTCTGTACCGTTGACACCAGGCAGGACGGGGCCATGGATCCCCCACC
The DNA here is from genome assembly GCF_021184085.1 of Oncorhynchus gorbuscha. Classification (NCBI taxonomy): domain Eukaryota; kingdom Metazoa; phylum Chordata; class Actinopteri; order Salmoniformes; family Salmonidae; genus Oncorhynchus; species Oncorhynchus gorbuscha. Next base: position 6,884 of record NW_025748588.1, read on the forward strand.
ATTACACCCCCAGTCTGTACCGTTGACACCAGGCACGGGGCCATGGGGGTTGACACCAGGCAGGATGGGGTTATGGATCCCCCACCATTACACCCCCAGTCTGTAGCGGTTTACTCCAAACCCTGACATCAGCGTGACGCAACAGGAACCTGTATTCCTTGGACCAGGCAATGCTTTCCACTCCTCAGTGTTGGTGACGGCCTGCCCACTGGGGACGCTTCTTCTTCTGTATAGCTGATAGGAGTGGAACCCGCTGTGGTCGTCTGCTGTAAAAGCCCATCAGTGACAAGGAGGGGCGAGTTGTGTTTTTCCGAGATGCCGTTCTGCACACCACGGTTGTACTGCGCCGTTATTTGCCTGTTTGTGGGCCGCCTGGTAGTTTGCGCGAGTCTTCCGTTTTCCTCCCACAGGACAGCGGTTAACTGGATGTTTTGTGTTCATTCTTCACACATCATTCTCTGTAAACCCTAGACTGTAGTGTGTGAAAAGCCCAGGAGGGACGTTTCTGTATCCGGTGTACCTGGCACCAATGATCAAACCACGCTCAGAGTCTCTTAGGTCACTAGTTTTGTCCATTGTAACGTTCAATGGAACAGTAACTGAATGCCTTGATGTCTGTCTGCCTATTTTATATAGCAAGACAGTGGCTCACTGTCTGTAGGAGCTGACCATGCTGACCAGGTGGTGTACCTAACACTGTCTGTAGGAGCTGACCATGTCGGTGTACCAGGTGGTGTACCTAACACTGTCTGTAGGAGCTGACCATGTCGGTGTACCAGGTGGTGTACCTAACACTGTCTGTAGGAGCTGACCATGTCGGTGTACCAGATGGTGTACCTAACACTGTCTGTAGGAGCTGACCAGTGTACCAGGTGGTGTACCTAACACTGTCTGTAGGAGCTGACCATGTCGGTGTACCAGGTGGTGTACCTAACACTGTCTGTAGGAGCTGACCATGTCGGTGTACCAGGTGGTGTACCTACTGTCTGTAGGAGCTGACCACCAGCTGACACTGTCTGTACCTAACACTGTCTGTAGGAGCTGACCATGTCGGTGTACCAGGTGGTGTACCTAACACTGTCTGTAGGAGCTGACCAAACACACAACCAGTCTGTAGGAGCTGACCATGTCGGTGTACCGTACCTAACACCTGTGCCACCTAACACTGTCTGTATATAACAGTGTTTACCTCAGTCTCCACCATCTTCAGCCGTCCTAGAGCGTCCTTAGCAGCATCCTGAATAGGCAGAGGGACACGTTACACACAGACAAACACCCGTAACACAAACACACAACCCGACCCTTTGCTCACCCTGTTGCCTTGGCTGGAAAACCTTCACTGACTCAGCAAGTCCCTGGGCAAAACGCTGCAAAATATTCTCATACTCTACAGAGAGACAGAGAGAGAGATAGAGAGGGGAGAGAGAGAGAGAGGGAGAGAGAGAGGGAGAGAGAGAGAGGAGAGAGAGAGAGAGAGAGAGAGAGAGAGAGAGAGAGAGAGAGAGAGAGAGAGAGAGAGAGAGAGAGAGAGAGAGAGAGATGGAGGGAGGGTGATGAGAAAGAGATGGATGGAGTGAGGGAGATGCGAGAGAGATGGATTAAGGGAGAGAGATGGGAGGGATGGATGGAGGAGAGAGTGGGATGGATGTATGGAGGGAGAGAGAGATGGATTGAGGGAGAGAGAGAGATGGATAGAGGGAGAGAGAGAGATGGATAGAGGGAGGAGGGAGAGATGGATAGAGGAGAGAGAGATGGATGCCAGCAGGGAGTGTCTGAGAGATGGATAGAGGGAGAGTGAGAGAGATGGATGGATTGAGGGAGGGAGGGACAGAGATAAATATGTTAGACAGTATGTTGAGCCTCTCTCTAGCTGGGCTTTCTGCCACTGCAGCCTGTGTGTGTCTGTGTGTGTGTTACCTGACTGTGTGTGTGCCTGTGTCTGTGTGTTACCTGACAGTAGAGTAGGGGAGCCTCTCTCTAGCTGAGCTTTCTGCCACTGCAGCCTGTGTGTGTCTGTGTGTGTGTGTCTGTGTGTCTGTGTGTTACCTGACAGTAGAGTGTCTAGCTGGGCTTTCTGCCACTGCAGCCTGTGTGTGTCTGTGTGTGTGTGTGTTACCTGACAGTAGAGTAGGGGAGCCTCTCTCTAGCTGAGCTTTCTGCCACTGCAGCCTGTGTGTGTCTGTGTGTGTGTGTGTTACCTGACAGTAGAGTAGGGGAGGCTCTCTCTAGCTGGGCTTTCTGCCACTGCAGCCTGTGTGTGACCTCCTTGTGTTGCTGTACCAGGTCAGATGGAGGATCCCGCCTACTCTTCCTGTAATCACCAATCTGACGGACACACAGGGTGATTGACATCATCTTAGACCAATCACAGCATAGATTGGCTACCTCCAATTCTGAACAGATCTAGAGTAAACGTTCCCACGGAGACGAGGAGAGGAAAATAAAAGATAGACAGAAAAGAAGAGAGAATGAAAACACACCTGTCTCTCCAGTCTCTCCTTATCGTAGTGCAGTAGACTGAAACTGTGGAGTTTATACTGGGGAGGAGAGTGGCTGGACTGGTTAGACTGCTTGTTCCTCCCATTGTCACTCTTTGGTTTGGAGCGAGGAGAGGGGCCCTGGGGGGGGGGGGGGGGACTTCAGTTAGACTGGTATTAATATAACATGTTAACTGGCAGAGACTGGTATTAATATAACATGTTAACTCTGACAGAGACTGGTATTAATATAACATGTTAACTCTGACAGAGACTGGTATTAATATAAATGTTATGACAGAGACTGGTATTAATATAACATGTTAACTCTGACAGAGACTGGTATTAATATAACATGTTAACTCTGACAGAGACTGGTATTAATATAACATGTTAACTCTGACAGAGACTGGTATTAATATAACATGTTAACTGACAGAGACTGGTATTAATATAACATGTTAACTCTGACAGAGACTGGTATTAATATAACATGTTAACTGACAGAGACTGGTATTAATATAACATGTTAACTCTGACAGAGACTGGTATTAATATAACATGTTAACTCTGACAGAGACTGGTATTAATATAACATGTTAACTCTGACAGAGACTGGTATTAATATAACATGTTAACTCTGACAGAGACTGGTATTAATATAACATGTTAACTCTGACAGAGACTGGTAATTAATATAACATGTTAACTGACAGAGACTGGTATTAATATAACATGTTAACTGACAGAGACTGGTATTAATATAACATGTTAACTCTGACAGAGACTGGTATTAATATAAACATGACAGAGTTAACTGACAGAGACTGGTATTAATATAACATGTTAACTCTGACAGAGACTGGTATTAATATAACATGTTAACTGACAGAGACTGGTATTAATATAACATGTTAACTCTGACAGAGACTGGTATTAATATAACATGTTAACTCTGACAGAGACTGGTATTAATATAACATGTTAACTGACAGAGACTGGTATTAATATAACATGTTAACTCTGACAGAGACTGGTATTAATATAACATGTTAACTCTGACAGAGACTGGTATTAATATAACATGTTAACTCTGACAGAGACTGGTATTAATATAACATGTTAACTCTGACAGAGACTGACAGAGACTGGTATTAATATAACATGTTAACTCTGACAGAGACTGGTATTAATATAACACGTTAACTCTGACAGAGACTGGTATTAATATAACATGTTAACTCTGACAGAGACTGGTAATATAAATATAACATGTTAACTCTGACAGAGACTGGTATTAATATAACATGTATTAATATAACTCTGACAGAGACTGGTATTAATATAACATGTTAACTCTGACAGAGACTGGTATTAATATATAACTCTGACAGAACTGGTATTAATATAACATGTTAACTCTGACAGAGACTGGTATTAATATAACTGTTAACTCTGACAGAGACTGGTATTAATATAACACGTTAACTCTGACAGAGACTGGTATTAATATAACATGTTAACTCTGACAGAGACTGGTATTAATATAACATGTTAACTCTGACAGAGACTGGTATTAATATAACAACATGTTAACTCTGACAGAGACTGGTATTAATATAACATGTTAACTCTGACAGAGACTGGTATTAATATAACATGTTAAACAGAGATGTTAATATAACTGTTAACTCTGACAGAGACTGGTATTAATATAACATGTTAACTCTGACAGAGACTGGTATTAATATAACATGTTAACTCTGACAGAGACTGGTATTAATATAACATGTTAACTCTGACAGAGACTGGTATTAATATAACATGTTAACTCTGACAGAGACTGGTATTAATATAACATGTTAACTCTGACAGAGACTGGTATTAATATAACATGTTAACTCTGACAGAGACTGGTATTAATATAACATGTTAACTCTGACAGAGACTGGTATTAATATAACATGTTAACTGACAGAGACTGGTATTAATATAACATGTTAACTCTGACAGAGACTGGTATTAATATAACATGTTAACTCTGACAGAGACTGGTATTAATATAACATGTTCTCTGACAGAGACTGGTATTAATATAACATGTTAACTCTGACAGAGACTGGTATTAATATAACATGTCTAGACTCTGTTAACTCTGACAGAGACTGGTATTAATATAACATGTTAACCTGACAGAGACTGGTATTAATATAACATGTTCTCTGACAGAGACTGTCTGTTAACTCTGACAGAGACTGGTGATTGGTTCATGGGTGACAGAGGACCAGCCATCTCTCTCCCCTCCTTACCTGTTGCTCTCTGTTAACTCTGACTGGGGTGGTGATTGGTTCAGGGTGGAGGACCAGTCTCTCTCCTTACCTGTTGCTCTCTCTCTCTGTTGGGGGTGGTGATTGGTTCAGGGTGGAGGACCAGCCATCTCTCTCTCTCCTTACCTGTTCTCTCTCTCTGTCAGGGGTGGTGATTGGTTCAGGGTGGAGGACCAGCCATCTCTCTCTCTCCTTACCTGTTCTCTCTCTCTGTCAGGGGTGGTGATTGGTTCAGGGTGGAGGACCAGCCATCTCTCTCTCTCCTTACCTGTTGCTCTCTCTCTCTGTCGGGGGTGGTGATTGGTTCAGGGTCAAGGACCAGCCATTTCTCTGTGGTGATCTGAAGCTGTGCTCCTCCCAGCGGCTCCCGAATCTTCACCCTCACCTCCAGCTTACCCCCCGTAGCCTTACGACCATCCAACACCTTGCACAACACAGACAGACAGAGAGACAGAGACAGAGAGACAGAGACAGAGAGATAGACAGGCAGGCAGACATAGAGACAGAGACAGGCAGACAGAGAGACAGAGACAGGCAGACAGAGAGATGTATGAGCATGTCTAAGTGAAAACATGTGTGTGTGTGTGTGTGTGTACAGTATCTCTGTGTGTGTGTATCTGTGTGTTAAAACTGTGTGTGTGTGTACAGTATCTCTCTGTGTGTGTGTACAGTGTGTGTACAGTATCTGTGTGTACAGTGTGTGTACAGTATCTCTGTGTGTGTGTGTGTGTACAGTATCTGTGTGTGTGTGTGTGTGTGTGTGTGTGTGTGTGTGTGTGTGTGTGTGTGTGTGTGTGTGTGTGTGTGTGTGTGTGTGTGTGTGTGTGTGTGTGTGTATCTCTGTGTGTTTACCTCTATAATCTGTCTGATGTCACATTGGTTCTCCAGTGAGTCCAGCTTCAGCTGAGCGTTCCCCAACACTTTGTCCCCCTTGAACAGACCCCTACATTAACATAACACACACACACACACACACACACATTAAGATCTATTGATGCAGCGGTGCGTCAAACTAAGTGCCATAATAATAAAATCCCCATCATCATCTGTCAATTGAAGTTAGAGATCTGTTTTCTATTTAATTGGATGCGCCTCAATCCACCAATGGCGTCCTGGTATCTGTGGTGGGAGGAGCTACAGCGGTGTTTGACGGCAGGTAGTCTAGTGGTTAGAGCGTTGGACTAGTAACCGAAAGGTTGCAGATCGAATCCCTGAGCTGACAAGGTAAAAATGTGTCGTTCTGCCCCTGAACAAGGCAGTTAACTCACTGTTCCCCGGTAGGCGTCATTGTAAATAAGAATTTGTTCTTAACTGACATGCCTAGTCAGTTAAGACTAAATGACTATTGTAGCTGGAAATAGCAGATTTTTTAAATGGAATATCTACAGAGGCTCATTATCAGCAACCATCACTCCTGTGTTCCAATGGCACGTTGTGTTAGCTAATCCAAGTTTATCATTTTAAAAGGCTAATTGATCATTAGAAAACACTTTTGCAATTATGTTAACACAGCTGAAAACGGTTCTGATTAAAGAAGCAATAAAACTGGCCTTCTTTAGACTAGTTGAGTATCTGGAGCATCAGCATTTGTGGGTTCAATTACAGGTTCAAAATGGCCAGAAACAAAGAACTTTCTTCTGAAACTCTGGTGTGTTTACCAGGTCTGGTGTATTAACCAGGTCTGGTGTATTAACCAGGTGTGGTGTATTAACCAGTGGTGTATTAACCAGGTCTGGTGTATTAACCAGGTGTGGTGTATTAACCAGGTGTGGTGTGTTAACCAGGTGTGGTGTGTTAACCAGGGTGGTGATTAACCAGGTGTGGTGTATTAACCAGGTCTGGTGTATTAACCAGGTGTGGTGTGTTAACCAGGTGTGGTGTGTTAACCAGGTGTGGTGTATTAACCAGGTCTGGTGTATTAACCAGGTGTGGTGTGTTAACCAGGTGTGGTGTGTTAACCAGGTTGGGGTCTGGTGTATTAACCAGGTGTGGTGTGTTAACCAGGTGTGGTGTGTTAACCAGGTGTGGTGTATTAACCAGGTGTGGTGTATTAACCAGGGTGGTGATTAACCAGGTGTGGGTGTTAACCAGGTGTGGTGTGTTAACCAGGTCTGGTGTCTAACCAGGTGTGGTGTATTTGGTGTGTTAACCAGGTGGGTGTGTTAACCAGCCATTAACCAGGTCTGGTGTATTAACCAGGTCTGGTGTGTTAACCAGTGTGGTGTGTTAACCAGGTGTGGTGTGTTAACCAGGTGTGGTGTGTTAACCAGCCATGGTTCTGGTGTGGTGGTGTGTTAACCAGGTGTGGTGTATTAACCACTGGTGTGTTAACCAGGTCTGGTGGTTAACCAGGTCTGGTGTATTAACCAGGTGTGGTGTGTTAACCAGGTGTGGTGTGGTCTCTGATCTCACAAGGTGTGGATGATGTCAAACTTGATGCCTTTGCCTGGTGTCTTAAGCCTCTGTCTTGAAGGTGGTTGTGTTCAGGTTAAACTTCTCTTTAACTCTGGACTGTTGCTGTTCTTCACTGTGGCGTATTGTCCCTAAGGCCTCCTCCTGTTCTTAACACATGCCTAGTCAGTTAAGACTAAACACACACACACACACACAGCACACACAAATACCAGGTTTTTTAACACATGGAATATCTAACCAGAGGTCATTAGTGGATCTAAGTGGTGTGTGCAACCATGGTGTGTGTTGCGTCCTGTGTTAGTCTTACCAAGGCACACTGTGTTAGCTAACCAAGACTCTTATCATTGAAAAAGGCTAATTGATCATTAGAAAACACTTTTGTTAAATTATGTTAACACAGCTGAAAATCAGGTGTGGTTCTGATTAAAGAAGCAATAAGGTGGCCTTCTTTAGACTAGTTGAGACATCAGAAGTGAGTCTTACATCAGAGAGACACTATCAGCATCAGAAGAGAGACATCAGAAGATTTGTGGTGTCAGAAGAGAGACATGGAGAGACATCCTGAGGCCAGAAGACAAAGAACTCAGAAGAGAGACATCTGAAACATGAAGAGAGACATCAGAAGTCTGGTGTATTAACCAGGTGTGGAGAGTTAGACATCAGGTCTGGTGTATTAACCAGGTGTGGTGAGTTAACCAGGAGTGGTCAGAAGTTTACCAGGTCTGGTGTATTAACCAGAGTGTCAGAAGAGAGACATCAGGTGTGTGTGTTAGACCAGGTGAGGTGTATTAACCAGAAGTGAGGTGTGTTAGACCAGGTGTGAGTGTGTTAACCAGTGTGGTGTGTGTCTCTGATCTCAGAAGTGGATGATGTCAAACTTGATGCCTTTGGCATCTGAGACATCCTCAGAAGAAGCCTCTGAAGAGATCGGTTGATGTTCAGGTTGTCCAGAAGAAGACATCTGGACTGTTGAGAGAGACATCACTGTACTGGTCTTATCCTCTGGGCCTCCTCCTGCAGACACACACGCACACAGAGACCAGAACAGAGACATCAGAAGACAGAGACATCAGAAGAGAGAGACATCAGAAGAGAGACATCAGAAGAGAGAGAGACCAGAAGAGACACAGAGAGACATCACACAGACAGAGAGACATCAGAAGAACCAAAGACATCAGAGAGAGAGATCAGAAGTGAGATCAGAAGAGAGAACATGAGTGCATGCATCAGAAGAGAGACATCAGAAGTGTGAGACATCAGAAGACCAGTGAGACATCAGAAGAGAGAGACCAGAGAGAGGAAAAGGAAACTCAGAGAGAGACTGGAGACATCCAGATCACAGAAGAGAGAGACATCCTGAGGAGAGGGAGAGAAGAGAGAGAGAGACATCAGAAAAGAGAGAGAGAGATCAGAAGAGAGACATCAGAAGAGAGACATCAGAAGAGAGAGAGAGAGATCAGAAGAGAGAGAGAGATCAGAAGAGAGACATCAGAGAGAGAGATCAGAAGAGAGACATCAGAAGAGAGAGATCAGAAGAGAGAGAGAAGAGAGACATCAGAGAGAGACATCAGAAGAGAGACATCAGAGAGAGACATCAGAAGAGAGAGAGAGACATCAGAAGAGAGAGACATCAGAGAGATCAGAAGAGAGACATCAGAAGAGAGACATCAGAAGAGAGAGACATCAGAAGAAGAGAGACATCAGAAGAAGAGAGAGACATCAGAAAGAGACATCAGAAGAGAGAGACATCAGAAGAGAGACATCAGAAGAGAGACATCAGAAGAGAGACATCAGAAGAGAGAGACATCAGAAGAGAGAGATCAGAGAGACATCAGAGAGAGAGAGAGAGACATCAGAAGAGAGAGATCAGAAGAGAGAGAGACCAGAAGAGAGACATCAGAAGAGAGAGACATCAGAAGAGAGAGAGATCAGAAGAGAGAGACATCAGAAGAGAAGAGACATCAGAAGAGAGACATCAGAAAGAGAGATCAGAAGAGAGAGACAGAAGAGAGAGAGACCAGAAGAGAGAGACATCAGAAGAGAGAGAGATCAGAAGAGAGAGAGAGACACCAGAAGAGAGAGAGAGACCAGAAGAGAGAGACATCAGAAGAGAGAGAGAGACCAGAAGAGAGAGACATCAGAAGAGAGAGACATCAGAAGAGAGAGACATCAGAAGAGAGACAGAAGAGAGAGAGAGAGACCAGAAGAGAGAGACATCAGAAGAGAGAGATCAGAAGAGAGAGACATCAGAGAGAGAGACATCAGAAGAGAGACAGATCAGAAGAGAGACATCAGAAGAGAGAGATCAGAAGAGAGAGATCAGAAGAGAGAGAGAGAGATCAGAAGAGAGAGAGAGATCAGAAGAGAGAGACATCAGAAGAGAGAGACATCAGAAGAGAGAGAGAGAGAGACATCAGAAGAGAGACATCAGAAGAGAGACATCAGAAGAGAGACACATCAGAAGAGAGACATCAGAGAGAGAGATCAGAAGAGAGAGGGGACATCATCAGAAGAGAGGGGTCATCAGAGAGGGGTCATCAGAGAGGGGTCATCAGAGAGGGTCAGGAGAGAGGGGTCAGGAGAGAGGGGTCAGGAGAGAGGGTCAGAAGGAGGCATATAAAGTTCAAAACAACACACCTGAGGGAGCAGGTAGATTGATGCCCTTCACGATGTACAGCGTCATCTCATTGGCTGTCAGGTCAGGATACATTCTACAACAGACCAGAAGACAGATCACTTCCCTCCTGCTGTGTATATATGTGTGTGTCAGAGATGTATTTTCATATGAATGTTAATTGTATAATATCATTCTGACTTGACAGTGTTGAAGGTCCTCAGTGTGGTATTAATATGGTAGTAACAGTATAGTATTTGACAGTGTTGAAGGTCCTCTTCTCAGTGTGATATTAATATGGTAGTAACAGTATAGTACTTGACAGTGTTGAAGGTCCTCAGTGTGGTATTAATATGGTAGTAACAGTAGTAGTGACAGTGTTGAGGTCCTCAGTGTATTAATATGGTAGTAACAGTATAGTCCTCTTCTCAGTGTGGTATTAATATGGTAGTAAGGTCCTCTTCTCAGTATAGTACTTGACAGTGTTGAAGGTCCTCAGTGTGGTATTAATATGGTAGTAACAGTATAGTACTTGACAGTGTTGAAGGTCCTCTCCTCAGTGTGGTATTTGGGGACAGGTCGGCCCTTGGCGTGGGCCAGCTTCAGCACCTCAATGTTCTGCATACACTCCTCTGCCAGCTTCTCAAACCTGACAACAGCAACACACACGCACATTACACACACACACACACACACACACACACACACACACACACACACACACACACACACACACACACACACACACACACACACACACACACACACACACACACACACACAC
>NW_025748588.1:20000-33035 GCF_021184085.1 Oncorhynchus gorbuscha
ACTCATTCCAGGGTTTTACTACTACTCATTCCAGGGTTTACTACTACTCATTCCAGGGTTTTACTACTACTCATTCCAGGGTTTTACTACTACTCATTCCAGGGTTTTACTACTACTCATTCCAGGGTTTTACTACTACTCATTCCAGGGTTTTACTACTACTCATTCCAGGGTTTTACTACTACTCATTCCAGGGTTTTACTACTACTCATTCCAGAGTTTTACTACTACTCATTCCAGGGTTTTACTACTACTCATTCCAGGGTTTTACTACTACTCATTCCAGGGTTTTACTACTACTCATTCCAGGGTTTTACTACTACTCATTCCAGGGTTTTACTACTACTCATTCCAGAGTTTTACTACTACTCATTCCAGAGTTTTACTACTACTCATTCCAGGGTTTTACTACTACTCATTCCAGAGTTTTACTACTACTCATTCCAGGTTTTACTACTACTCATTCCAGGGTTTTACTACTACTCATTCCAGGGTTTTACTACTACTCATTCCAGGGTTTTACTACTACTCATTCCAGGGTTTTACTACTACTCATTCCAGGGTTTTACTACTACTCATTCCAGGGTTTTACTACTACTCATTCCAGGGTTTTACTACTACTCATTCCAGGGTTTTCTTTATTTTGACTATTTTCTACATTGTAGAATAAATGTGAAGACATAAAACTTTTAAATACAACATATGGAATCATGTAGTAACCAAAAAAGTGTTAAAACAAATCAAAATATATTTTATATATGATCACAGCTTGGAATGAGAAGCTGTCCAGGGTTTTGACTGGTAATGTGTGTGTGTGTGTGTGTCATTCCATATGTTTTTATTGTTGTGTGTGTGTGCTATATTAAATGCTGAAGGGTATATTGTTTTATTGTTGGTGCGGTGCTTATAAATATATTGTTTTAAATATATGCTGAAGGGGTGGGCTGTTTAATAAGTTGTTATAAGAGTGTTATAACCTGGTGCTGCTAGGAGGAGCATTCCACGTTAATGCAGTAAGAGTTGTTATAAGAGTGTTATAACCTGGTGCTGCTGTCGGAGGAGCTCCACGTTAATGCAGTAAGAGTTGTCATAAGAGTGTTATAACCTGGTGCTGCTGTCGGAGCAGCTCCACGTTAATGCAGTAAGAGTTGTCATAAGAGTGTTATAACCTGGTGCTGCTGTCGGAGCAGCTCCATGTTAATCCAGTAAGAGTTGTCATACTCAAGAGTGTTATAACCTGGTGCTGCTGTCGGAGAGCTCCATGTTAATGCAGTAAGAGTTGTAAGAGTGTTATAACCTGGTGCTGCTGTCGGAGGAGCTCCATGTTAATGCAGTAAGAGTTGTCATAGAGGGTTATAACCTGGTGCTGCTGTCGGAGGAGCTCCACGTTAATGCAGTAAGAGTTGTCATAAGAGTGTTATAACCTGGTGCTGCTGTCGGAGCAGCTCCATGAGGCTGTTGTATTGCTCTGAGGAGCCAGGAGACGGGACTACAGGAGACCGAGCCAGGGTTCCTCCTCACTGACTGGAGCACTGGGGACCTGTGGGGGAAACGGAAACGGGATACCGAGTCAGTTGGACAACGGAGGTGAAGAGGTGGTGACAGGAGACTCAGGAGACAGGAGAGTCAGTTGTACAACGGAGGTGAAGAGGTGGTGACAGGAGAGAGGAGACAGGAGACGGGGAGACAGGAGAGTCAGTTGTACAACGGAGGTGAATTCCAGGTGGTGACAGGAGAGAGGAGACAGGAGAGTCAGTTTTACAACGGAGGTGAAGAGGTGGTGACTCATTCCAGAGGAGACAGGACATTCCAGGGAGACAGGAGAGTCAGTTGTACTCAACGCTTTCAACCAAAAATGTGTCTTCCGTATTTAACCTAACCCCTCTGACTCAGAGAGGAGTTACTCCTACTCATTCCGAGAGGGATTTTTAACACATAAACAAATATGTACACACACACAAACACAATTACCGACACACACACAGAAGAGAGTGAGATAGAGAGTGGTGTGAAAAGTCAACAGCAGGAGATTATATATATCACACACACACACACACACACACACACACACACACACACACACACACACACACACACACACACACACACACACACACACACACACACACACACACACACACACACACACACACACACACACACACACACACACGTGTCTTGGTCTCCCCCTGTCCTCTCCATCCCCCTGTTCCTCCCTCCCTCCCCCTCCCTCCTTTCCCTATTGTTCCTCCTTTCCCTCCCCCTGCCCTCCTTTCCATGCCCTAGTCTCCCTCCCCCTGCCCTCCTTTCCCTCCCCCTGCCCTCCTTTCCATCCTCCCCCTCCCTATCCCTCCCCCTGCCCTCCTTTCCCTCCCCCTGCCCTCCTTTCCCTATGCTTCCCCCTCCTCCTCTCCCTCCCCCTGCCCTCCTTTCTCCTCCTCTCCCTCCCCTGCCCTAAGAGTTCCTCCATCCCTCCCTCCCTCCCCCTGCCCTCCTTTCCCTCCCCCCCTCCCCCTGCCCTCCCTCCTCTCCCTCCCCCTGCCCTCCTTTCCCTCCCCTCCTTTCCCTCCCTCCCCTGCCCTCCTTTCCCTCTCCCTCCCCTAAGCCCTCCTTTCCCTCCTTATCCCCCTCCTCCCTCCCTCCCCCTGCCCTCCTTTCCCTCCCCCTCCCCCCCTCCCTCTCCCTCCCTCCCCTGCCCTCCCCTTTCCCTCCTTTTTCCTCCCCCCCTCCCTCCCCTCCCTCCCCCTGCCCTCCATTTCCCTCCCCCTGCCCTCCTTTCCCTCCTCTCCCCTCCCTCCCCTCCCCCTCCTCCCTTCCCTCCCTCCCCCTGCCCTCCCCCTCCTCCATTCCCTCCTCTCCCTCTCCCCCTGCCCCCTCCTTTCCATCCCTCCCTCCTCTCCCTCCCCTGCCCTCCTTTCCCTCCCCCTGCCCTCCTTTCCCTCCCCTCCCTCCTCCCTCCTTTCCCTCCTCCCCCTGCCCCTCCTCCCTTCCCTCCCCCCCTGCCCCTCCTTTCCCTCCCCTGCCCCCTCCCTCCTTCCCTCCCCCTGCCCTCCTTTCCCTCCCCCTGCCCTCCTTTCCATCCTCTCCCTCCCTCCCCTCCCCCTGCCCTCCTTTCCTCTCTCCCCTGCCCTCCTCCCTCCTCCTCCCTCCCTCCCCCTGCCCTCCTTTCCCTCCTCTCCCTCACCCTGCCCTCCTTAACACCCACAGTCCTCCTCGTGTTGCAAAACTAAAGTGTGAAGAGTAAAAGCCTCCACCTTGGTGATGTCTACAGGCAGGCCTCCCTTGGTGGCGCTGATCATCTGGTCCAGTCCTTTAGCGTGTCGGAGATGGACCGCCGCTCCCTGCATGTCCTTCATCTGTTTAGAACGCAGCGCCGCGCGGACGAACGCCTGTCGCCGCAGCAACAGGAAGTCCAACTGCTGCTGGGCTGCACCACAGGAAGGGACGTCACAGGGGGGAGGGAGTCAGGATGTGGATGTATGTGTGAGGGAGGGGGAGAGGGAAATGTGTGTGTGTGTGTGTGTGTGTGTGTGTGTGTGTGTGTGTGTGTGTGTGTGTGTGTGTGTGTGTGTGTGTGTGTGTGTGTGTGTGTGTGTGTGTGTGTGTGTGTAGGGAGGCAGAGTAGCTAATGTAGAGGTGTCAATGGGAGAATGAATTTGTTCACATCAAGGGATGAATTTAACACATCTATGAGTGCACACACACACACACACACACACACACACACACACACCGACACACTGACATACAAACTGACACACAGACATACAAACTGACACCAACATACACACACCTTTAAGCCCCAGTCTGGAGCCCTGTGGTGTGTTGCCTCCGGAACCTGGTGTGGGAGGGGTCGGGGCTTTGCCTTTCTGGACTGGAGCTCCCACTGCAGGCTGGGGGAGGGGGGGACGAGAGAGATAGACGAGAGAGAGACGAGAGACGAGAGAGACAAGAGAGAGAGAGACAAGAGAGAGAGACAGAGACGAGCGAGAGAGACGAGAGAGACAGAGAGAGAGACGAGAGAGAAGAGACGGGAGAGAGAGACGAGAGAGAGAAAGAGAGAGAGAGAGAGAGAGACGAGAGAGAGGAGAGAGACGGGAGAGATGGGAGAGAGAGAGAGAGAAGAGAGAGAGAGAGAGAGACGAGAGAGACGAGAGAGAGAGAGGGAGACGAGAGAGAGAGAGGGAGACGAGAGAGAGGAGTTAAGTGAACGGAAGTTAAATATTGTAAGCATGAACATACTCCCTGTTCTGCGTGTCCAGGACATAGCATCCATATTTTCCAGAACAATCTTGAGCGTCAAGAAATCTCATGACATCATCAGTATCAGTATAATAGGTCATGGTGGTTACCTTGGCCAATTCCCCTGTTCCGTCCTCCTCTTCTGCGTCTGCGTCCTGATTGGCTAGTTTCATGGCCGTCTCCAGGACGCCCATGAAGTTCTGCTGGCTGCTCTCTGAGCCCTGCAGCGGAGGACAGCCTGGGCCACAACAACACAGTACATAGTAAACACAGAGAACAAAACCACGCTACAGTGTACACTTTACAAACACGCTACGGAGTACACGGTACAAACACGCTACGGTGTACACGGTACAAACACGCTACGGTGTACACTTTACAAACACGCTACGGAGTACACGGTACAAACACGCTACGGTGTACACGTTACAAACACGCTACGGTGTACACGTTACAAACACGCTACGGTGTACACGCTACAAACACGCTACGGTGTACACGTTACAAACACGCTACGGTGTACACGTTACAAACACGCTACGGTGTACACGCTACAAACACGCTACGGTGTACACGTTACAAACACGCTACGGTGTACACGTTACAAACACGCTACGGTGTACACGCTACAAACACGCTACGGTGTACACGTTACAAACACGCGGTGTACACGCTACAAACACGACGGTGTACACGTTACAAACACGCTACGGTGTACACGCTACAAACACGCTACGGTGTACACGTTACAAACACGCTACGGTGTACACGCTACAAACACGCTACGGTGTACACGGTACAAACACGCTACAAACACGCTACAAACACGCTACAAACACACTACGGAGTACACGCTACAAACACGCTACACGGTACAACAAAAATGCTACGGAGTGTACACGCTACAAACACGCTACGGGTGTACAAACACGCTACGGAGTACAAAACACACTACGGAGTACAAACGCGATTGTACAAACACACTACGGAGTACACGCTACAAACACGCTACGGAGTACACGCTACAAACGCGCTACGGCGTACACGCTACAAACACGCCACGGCTACACAAACACGCTACGGCGTACACACACTACAAACACGCTACAAACGCGCTACAAACGGCGTACAACACACTACAAACACGCTACGGTGTACACGCTACAAACACGCTACGGCGTACGGACACGCTACAAACACGCTACAAACACGCTACGGCGTACACGCTACAAACGCGCTATGGCGTACATGCTACAAATACGCTATGGCGTACACGCTACAAACACGCTACGGCATACACGCTACAAACACGCTACAGCATACACGCTACAAACACGCTACGGTGTACACGCTACAAACGCGCTATGGCGTACACGCTACAAACACACTACAAACACGCTACGGCGTACACGCTACAAACACACTACAAACACGCTACGGCGTACACGCTACAAACACGCTACGGCGTACACGCTACAAACACGCTACAAACACGCTACGGCGTACACGCTACAAACATGCTACAAACACGCTACGGCGTACACGCTACAAACGCGCTACAAACACGCTACGGCGTACACGCTACAAACACGCTACAAACACGTTACAAACACGCTACGGCATACACGTCTAGAGAGGTTTGCAGTGTGTGCAAACCTGGTCGAGAATGACAGGAAACGTATGATCTCTGTAATTGCAAACAAAGGTTTCTGTACCAAATATTAAGTTCTGCTTTTCTGATGTATCAAATACTTATGTCATGCAATAAAATGCAAATTAATTACTAAAAAAAAAATCAAACAATGTGATTTTCTTGATTTTTGTTTTAGATTCCGCCTCTCACAGTTGAAGTGTACCTATGATAATAATTACAGACCTCTACATGCTTTGTAAGTAGGAATACCTGCAAAATCAGCAGTGTATCAAATACTTGTTCTCCCCACTGTAGATGATAAAAGCTGCAGTTAAATGCAGGTTACCTGGTGGTACAGGGAGATCAGCCAGGTTGACTGGGCGTCCAGCCTTATGAGACCTGATGGCATCCTGGTATTGCTGTTACATATACACACACACACACACACACACACACAGAGAAAAACATTAGTACGATATATCCAAGCAGGTATACATTACAGTGTGTGTGAGACGTTTCTGCTGTCAAAAGCATGGAACTTTTGGAGTTATTTTTCATTCTTTGTGTGTGTGTGTGTGTGTGTGTGTGTGTGTGTGTGTGTGTGTGTGTGTGTGTGTGTGTGTGTGTGTGTGTGTGTGTGTGTGTGTGTGTGTGTGTGTGTGTGTGTGTGTGTGTGTGTGTGTGTGTGTAAGTGAACCACCAGTCATTTCTTTGATGTGTGTGTGTGTGTAAGTGAACCACCAGTCATTTCTTTGATGTGTGTGTGTGTGTGTGTGTGTGTGTGTGTGTGTGTGTGTGTGTGTGTGTGTGTGTGTGTGTGTGTGTGTGTGTGTGTGTGTGTGTGTGTGTGTGTGTGTGTGTGTGAACCACCAGTCATTCCTTTGATGTGTGTGTACCTTGACGATGCGCTGGTGCATGCGTGCCTTGCGGTCGTCTCCTTTGCTCTTGGCCCCCTCTGCTGCAGCTTTGTATCTGTCCATCCTCTGCTGTAACGCTTCCCCTACACTGCCTGGGGCTGGGAGGGCTGTCTCACACACACACACACACACACACACACACACACACACACACACACACACACACACACACACACACACACACACACACACACACACACACACACACACACTCTCCACTGAGCGACCTGGCACAAAATGGCTGCCGTGCATCAACCAGATGGGAGCTACACATTGGTGATGGAGGTGATTTCCCCTTTAGAAAGACCCTTTATATATCCAATCCATCATTATAATTAATATTATGTGTGTTACCGGAGTCGGCCACCGGGGAGCTGCAGGGGAGCTGCAGGGGAGGGCCTGGAGGAAGACTGGGGAGGAGCTGAACGCTCTACCACTGCATCTCCTGAGGAGAGAGAGAGGGATGAGAAGAAAGAGGAGTTGCGCCGTAAGGGGGGGGTTGAGATCAGATGTTTAGGGGTCAGGGCAGAATGTACGAAGTGTCTCAGATTAAGAGTCCTGATCTAGGATCAGGTTCCCCATGCCCTCTTTTTCATTGTGATCTAAAAGGGAAAACTGATCCCAGATCAACACTCTCTCAGAGACTGAGACACTATTAATTCCAGACCTTGGTCTTCTAGTCTCTAGCAGGTCTTTAGGGATGAGACTGAGACACTATGAATATAGACCCTGGTCTTCTAGTCTCTAGCAGGTCTTTAGGGATGAGACTGAGACACTATGAATACAGACCCTGGTCTTCTAGTCTCTAGCAGGTCTTTAGGGATGAGACTGACACTATGAATACAGATCCTGGTCTTCTAGTCTCTAGCAGGTCTTTAGGGATGAGACTGAGACACTATGAATACAGACCCTGGTCTTCTAGTCTCTAGCAGGTCTTTAGGGATGAGACTGACACTATGAATACAGACCCTGGTCTTCTAGTCTCTAGCAGGTCTTTAGGGATGAGACTGAGACACTATGAATACAGATCCTGGTCTTCTAGTCTCTAGCAGGTCTTTAGGGATGAGACTGAGACACTATGAATACAGACCCTGGTCTTCTAGTCTCTAGCAGGTCTTTAGGGATGAGACTGACACTATGAATATAGACCCTGGTCTTCTAGTCTCTAGCAGGTCTTTAGGGATGAGACTGAGACACTATGAATACAGACCCTGGTCTTCTAGTCTCTAGCAGGTCTTTAGGGATGAGACTGACACTATGAATACAGATCCTGGTCTTCTAGTCTCTAGCAGGTCTTTAGGGATGAGTTTCAAATGACAGCCTATAGGCCCTAGTAGTGCACTATATAGGGAATAGGGTGTCATTGATAAACCAAGCTCACCTGGAGGGGGAGGTAGAGAGCTGAGGTCCACTGGTTCCCCTCTGTCCAACGCCTCTACTACTGGGTCTAGTTTCTGTACAAGGAGGGGTGGTGGAGAGGGAGAGGAGGTGGTGGAGAGGGAGAGGAGAGGGAGAGGAGAGGGAGAGGTGGAGGAGAGGGAGAGGTGGAGGAGAGGGAGAGGAGAGGGAGAGGTGGAGGAGAGGAGGGGAGAGGGAGAGGTGGAGGAGAGGGAGAGGGAGAGGAGAGGGAGAGGTGGTGGAGAGGGAGAGGTGGAGGAGAGGGAGAGGTGGAGGAGGGAGGGAGGTGGGGAGAGGAGAGAGGGAAGAGGGAGAGGAGAGGGAGAGGTGGAGGAGAGGGAGAGGAGGTGGTGGAGAGGGAGAGGAGGTGGAGAGGAGGTGGAGAGGGAGAGGAGGTGGAGAGGTGGTGGAGAGGGAGAGGTGGTGGAGAGGTGGTGGAGAGGGAGAGGTGGTGGAGAGGGAGATATGGTGGAGAGGGAGAGGTGGTGGAGAGGGAGAGGTGGTGGAGAGGGAGAGGAGGTGGAGAGGTGGTGGAGAGGGAGAGGTGGTGGAGAGGGAGAGGTGGTGGAGAGGGAGAGGAGGTGGAGAGGGAGATATGGTGGAGAGGGAGAGGTGGTGGAGAGGGAGAGGTGGTGGAGAGGTGGTGGAGAGGGAGAGGTGGTGGAGAGGGAGAGGAGGTGGAGAGGTGGTGGAGAGGGGAGGAGGTGGTGGAGAGGGAGAGGTGGTGGAGAGGTGGTGGAGAGGGAGAGGTGGTGGTGGAGAGGAGAGGAGGTGGAGAGGAGGTGGAGAGGGAGAGGAGGAGGTGGAGAGGGAGAGGAGGTGGAGAGGAGGAGGAGAGGGAGAGGAGGTGGTGGAGGAGAGGAGGAGGAGAGGAGGTGGAGAGGGAGGAGGGGAGAGGGAGATATGGTGAGAGGAGAGGTGGGTGGAGGGGGAGGAGGTGGGAGGTGGTGGAGAGGGAGAGGTGGTGGAGAGGTGGAGGAGAGGTGGTGGAGAGGGAGAGGAGGTGGAGAGGTGGTGGAGAGGGAGAGGTGGAGAGGGGTGGAGAGGGAGGAGGTGGAGAGGTGGTGGAGAGGGAGAGGTGGAGGTGGAGAGGAGAGGAGGTGGAGAGGAGGTGGAGAGGGAGAGGAGGAGGTGGAGAGGGAGAGGAGGTGGAGAGGAGGTGGAGAGGGAGAGGAGGTGGTGGAGAGGGAGAGGAGGTGGAGAGGAGGTGGAGAGGGGAGGAGGTGGTGGAGAGGGGAGGAGGTGGAGAGGGGAGGTGGAGAGGGAGAGGAGGTGGAGAGGTGGGTGGAGAGGGAGAGGTGGTGGAGAGGTGGTGGAGAGGGAGAGGAGGTGGAGAGGTGGTGGAGAGGGAGAGGTGGTGGAGAGGGGAGGAGAGGAGAGAGGTGGAGAGGGAGAGGTGGTGGAGAGGTGGTGGAGGGAGAGGAGGTGGAGAGGTGGTGGAGAGGGAGAGGAGGTGGTGGGGAGGGAGAGGGAGGTGGAGAGGAGGTGGAGAGGGAGAGGAGGTGGTGGAGAGGAGAGGAGGTGGAGGGAGGTGGAGAGGGAGAGGAGGTGGAGAGGTGGTGGAGAGGGAGAGGTGGTGGAGAGGAGGTGGAGAGGGAGAGGAGGTGGAGAGGTGGGGAGGGAGAGGTGGTGGAGAGGTGGTGGAGAGGGAGGTGGGAGAGGGAGGGAGAGGGAGAGGTGGTGGAGAGGGAGAGGGAGAGGGAGAGGGAGAGGGAGAGGAGGGGGAGAGAGGAGGTGGAGAGGTGGTGGAGAGGGAGAGGTGGTGGGAGGTGGAGAGGTGGTGGAGAGGGAGAGGAGGTGGAGAGGTGGTGGAGAGAGAGAGGAGGTGGGAGGGAGAGGTGGTGGAGAGGGAGAGGAGGTGGAGAGGTGGTGGAGAGGGAGAGGAGGTGGGAGGTGGTGGAGAGGGAGAGGAGGTGGAGAGGTGGTGGGAGAGGGAGAGGAGGTGAGAGAGTGGGAGAGGAGGAGGTGGAGAGGAGGTGAAGAGGTGGTGGAGAGGGAGAGGAGAGGGAGGAGAGGAGGTGAAGAGGAGGGGGAGAAGGGTGGGAGGTGAATAAAGGAGATGAGGGAAGAGGTGGTGGAGAGGAGGTGAAGAGGAGGTGAAGAGGAGGTGAAGAGGTGGTGGAGAGAGAGAGGAGGTGGAGAGGTGGTGGAGAGGGAGAGGAGGTGGAGAGAGAGAGGTGGAGAGGAGGTGGAGAGGTGGTGGAGAGGGAGAGGTGGTGGAGAGAGAGGAGGAGGGTGGTGGAGAGGAGGTGGAGGAGAGGTGGTGGAGAGGGAGAGGAGGTGGAGAGAGGAGGTGGAGAGAGAGAGGAGGTGGAGAGGTGGTGGAGAGGGAGAGGTGGTGGAGAGAGAGAGGAGGTGGAGTGGTGGTGGAGAGGAGGTGGAGGAGAGGTGGTGGAGAGGGAGAGGAGGTGGAGAGGGAGAGGAGGTGAAGGAGAGGGAGAGGAGGTGAAGAGGTGGTGGAGAGGTGAAGAGGTGGTGGAGAGGAGGTGAAGAGGAGGTGAAAGAGGAGGTGAAGAGGAGGGTGAGGTGAAGAGGAGGGAGAGAAGGGTGGGTGGGTGAATAAAGGGAGAGGAGGTGAAGAGGTGGTGGAGAGGGAGAGGAGGTGAAGAGGTGGTGGAGAGGAGGTGAAGAGGTGGTGGAGAGGAGGTGAAGAGGAGGTGAAGAGGTGGTGGAGAGGGAGAGGAGGTGGAGAGGTGTAGTCAGGTGGGTGTGTTCCTGTACATTGCCAACATGCCAAATCTCACAATGGCTGGATAGGTCACAGGAGGTTGGTGGCACCATAACTGGGGAGGATGGGGCTCGTGGTAATGACTGGAGCAGAATAGGTGGAATGGTACCAAATACATCAGACACATGGTTTCCATGGTTTCCATGGTTTCTAGGTGTTCGATGCCATTCCATGTGCTCCGTTCAGGCCATTATTATGAGCCGTCCTCCCCTCACCAGCCTCCACTGGGATAGGTGTTGAACATATCAGCTAACCACATCATGTGACACAGCAACTTGATGTCAGACTGAGCAGTCGATGACGTGGCACGCAGCTATTGGTTGATGCAATGCAGCAGCTGGCATCTAGTCAGACAGGAACACCACCTTGTTTACTTTTACAACACTACATTCCTAAAGACAATTATGGACTTTTTACTCCATTGTCCCTGACTCCTAAAAGTACTTGTTACACTTTGAATGCTTAACAGGACAGGAAAATGGTCCAATTCACACACTTATCAAGAGAACATCTCATCCCTACTGCCTCTGACCTGGCGGACTCACTAAACACACATGCATCTTTTGTAAATGATGTCAGACTGTGCCCCTGGCTATCTGTACATTTAAAAAACATGACATTTTTTTGCTAAATATAAAGGAATTTGAAATTATTTTTATGTTTACTTTTGATAGTACTCAAGTAATATTTTGCAGAGTGACTTGAGATATTTTCAATTAAAGTATCTTTACTTTAATTCAAGTATGACAGTTGGGTCCTTTTCCCACCATTACAGAACATGGATTCCCCTGGGAAAGTGTGCATGTCCTTCTCATTTAACTCCTACAGGTTTTACAGGACCTCACTGCTGCCTCGTCTTTCTCTGCCATTTCTGACACTGTTAACGATGACGACGTAGTGGTGGAGAGTCAACTTCAAAATAATTGATTCCTCGACTCCCAGTGTCAACTTCCATTTCTGAGTGTCACGATTCATTGCAGCTAGGAATCAACTTCTACGATTCAGTATTTTTAGATAGGAGGAGAATGATTGGTTGCCGTACACAAACACTCAAATCTTTCATAGCGAGCTAGCGAGGGACAGAGAGAGAGAGGGGCACAGTATAGGCAGGTCAGATCCTTAACCCCTAGTGGAGGTCCGTGGAGGTCCTTTAACCCCTAGTGGAGGTCCTTCAACCCCAGTGGAAGTCCGTGGAGGTCCTTTAACCCCTAGTGGAGGTCCTTTAACCCCTAGTGGAGGTCCTTTAACCCCTAGTGGAGGTCCATTAACCCCTAGTGGAGGTCCGTGGAGGTCCTTTAACCCCTAGTGGAGGTCCGTGGAGGTCCTTTAACCCCTAGTGGAGGTCCGTGGAGGTCCTTTAACCCCTAGTGGAGATCCTTAGAGGTCCTTTAACCCCTAGTGGAGGTCCTTAACCCCTAGTGGAGGTCCTTTAACCCCTAGTGGAGGTCCGTGGAGGTCCTTTAACCCCTAGTGGAGGTCCTTTAACCCCTAGTGGAGGTCCTTTAACCCCTAGTGGAGGTCCTTTAACCCCTAGTGGAGGTCCTTTAACCCCTAGGAGGTCCCTAACCCCTAGGAGGTCCATGGACCTTAACCCTAGTGGAGGTCCATGGAGGTCCTTAACCCCTAGTGGAGGTCCATGGAGGTCCTTTTAATCCCCTAGTGGAGGTCCATGGAGTCTCAACTTTAGTGGAGGTCCATGGAGGTGCTTTAACCCTAGTGGAGGTCCTTAGAGGTCCTTTAACCCCTAGTGGAGGTCCTTAACCCTAGTGGAGGTCCATGGAGGCCCTAACCTCGTGCAGGAGGTCCATGAGGTCCTTTAACTCCCAGTGGAGGTCCATGGAGGTCCTTTAACCCCAGTGAGGTCCATTAACCCCAGTGGAGGTCCTTTAACCCCAGTGGAGGTCCATGGAGGTCCTTTAACCCCCAGTGGAGGTCCATTAACCCCCAGTGGAGGTCCTTTAACCCCCAGTGGAGGTCCTTTAACCCCCAGTGGAGGTCCTTTAACCCCTAGTGGAGGTCCTTTAACCCCCAGTGGAGGTCCTTTAACCCCTAGTGGAGGTCCTTTAACCCCTAGTGGAGGTCCTTTAACCCCTAGTGGAGGTCCTTTAACCCCTAGT
>NW_025748589.1:0-33035 GCF_021184085.1 Oncorhynchus gorbuscha
TGTATCTATGTAATGTATCTATGTATATGTATCTATGTAATGTATCTATGTAATGTATCTATGTAATGTATCTGTATCTATGTAATGTATCTATATCTATGTAATGTATCTATGTAATGTATCTATGTAATGTATCTATGTAATGTATCTATATCTATGTAATGTATCTATATCTATGTAATGTATCTATGTAATGTATCTGTATCTATGTAATGTATCTATGTAATGTATCTATATCTATGTAATGTATCTATGTAATGTATCTATATCTAATGTATCTATGTAATGTATGTCTATGTATCTATGTAATGTATCTATATCTATGTAATGTATCTATGTAATGTATCTGTATCTATGTAATGTATCTATGTAATGTATCTATGTAATGTATCTATGTAATGTATCTATGTAATGTATCTATGTAATGTATCTATATCTATGTAATGTATCTATGTAATGTATCTATATCTATGTAATGTATCTATGTAATGTATCTATGTAATGTATCTATGTCTATGTAATGTATCTATGTAATGTATCTATGTCTATGTAATGTATCTATGTAATGTATCTATGTATCTATGTAATGTATCTATGTAATGTATCTATGTAATGTATCTATGTAATGTATCTATGTAATGTATCTATGTAATGTATCTATATCTATGTAATGTATCTATGTAATGTATGTCTATGTAATGTATCTATATCTATGTAATGTATCTATATCTATGTAATGTATCTATGTAATATATCTATGTAATGTATCTATATCTATGTAATGTATCTATATAATGTAAATCTATATCTATGTAATGTATCTATATCTATGTAATGTATCTATATCTATGTAATGTGTATCTATGTATCTATATCTATGTAATGTATCTATGTAATGTATCTATGTAATGTATCTATATCTATGTAATGTATCTATGTAATGTATCTATGTAATGTATCTATGTAATGTATCTATGTAATGTATCTATATCTATGTAATGTATCTATGTAATGTATCTATGTAATGTATCTATGTAATGTATCTATGTAATGTATCTATGTAATGTATCTATATCTATGTAATGTATCTATGTAATGTATCTATATCTATGTAATGTATCTATATCTATGTAATGTATCTATGTAATGTATCTATATCTATGTAATGTATCTATGTAATGTATCTATGTAATGTATCTATATCTATGTAATGTATCTATGTAATGTATCTATGTAGACCCACGCAGAACAGGGTTAGAACACACAGAACTCTGATCTTGAACCACAGATAAAACAAGGTGTGATGTCACCTTTGAAGACGTCCGAGACACACAGTCGGAAGGGCTTTTCTATCGACCTCTGGGGTGGTTTGAAATAATCTATGGAGAGAGAGGAGGAGGGAGAGATAGAGGGGGAGAGAGAGAGCGCAGAGAGAATAGATATGGAGGGAGAGAGAGAGCAGAGAGAATAGATATGGAGGGAGAGAGCAGAGAGCAGAGAGCAGAGAGAATAGATACGGAGGGAGAGAGAGAGAGCAGAGAGAATAGATACGGAGGGAGAGAGAGAGATCAGAGAGAATAGATACGGAGGGAGAGAGAGAGAGCAGAGAGAATAGATACGGAGGGAGAGAGAGAGAGCAGAGAGAATAGATACGGAGGGAGAGAGAGAGAGCAGAGAGAATAGATATGGAGGGAGAGAGAGAGATCAGAGAGAATAGATATGGAGGGAGAGAGAGAGCAGAGAGAATAGATATGGAGAGAGAGAGAGCAGAGAGAATAGATATGGAGGGAGAGAGAGAGCAGAGTGAATAGATATGGAGGGAGAGAGAGAGCAGAGAATAGATATGGAGGGAGAGAGCAGAGAGCAGAGAGAATAGATATGGAGGGAGAGAGAGAGAGAGCAGAGAGAATAGATATGGAGGGAGAGAGAGAGAGAGCAGAGAGAATAGATATGGAGGGAGAGAGAGAGAGAGCAGAGAGAATAGATATGGAGGGAGAGAGAGAGCAGAGAATAGATATGGAGGGAGAGAGACAGAACAGCGAGAATAGATATGGAGGGAGAGAGAGCAGAGAGAATAGATATGGAGAGAGAGAGAGAGAGAGAGAGAGAGAGAGAGAGAGAGAGAGCAGAGAGAATAGATATGGAGAGAGAGCAGAGAGAATAGATATGGAGGGAGAGAGACAGAACAGAGAGAATAGATAGAGGGAGAGAGAGAGAGAGCAGAGAATAGATAGAGGGAGAGAGAGAGAGCAGAGAATAGATATGGAGGGAGAGAGCAGAGAGAATAGATATGGAAGGAGAGAGCAGAGAGCAGAGAGAATAGATATGGAGGGAGAGAGAAGAGAGCAGAGAGAATAGATATGGAGGGAGAGAGAGAGAGAGCAGAGAGAATAGATATGGAGGGAGAGAGAGAGCAGAGAGAATAGATATGGAGGGAGAGAGAGAGCAGAGAGAATAGATATGGAGGGAGAGAGAGAGCAGAGAGAATAGATATGGAGGGAGAGAGAGAGCAGAGAGAATAGATATGGAGGGAGAGAGAGAGCAGAGAGAATAGATATGGAGGGAGAGAGCAGAGAGAATAGATATGGAGGGAGAGAGCAGAGAGAATAGATATGGAGGGAGAGAGCAGAGAGAATAGATATGGAGGGAGAGAGCAGAGAGAATAGATATGGAGGGAGAGAGCAGAGAGAATAGATATGGAGGGAGAGAGAGAGCAGAGAGAATAGATATGGAGGGAGAGAGCAGAGAGAATAGATATGGAGGGAGAGAGAGAGCAGAGAGAGCAGAGAGAATAGATATGGAGGGAGAGAGAGAGAGCAGAGAGAATAGATATGGAGGGAGAGAGCAGAGAGAATAGATATGGAGGGAGAGAGCAGAGAGAATAGATATGGAGGGAGAGAGCAGAGAGAATAGATATGGAGGGAGAGAGCAGAGAGAATAGATATGGAGGGAGAGAGCAGAGAGAATAGATATGGAGGGAGAGAGCAGAGAGAATAGATATGGAGGGAGAGAGAGAGAGCAGAGAGAATAGATATGGAGGGAGAGAGCAGAGAGAATAGATATGGAGGGAGAGAGAGAGCAGAGAGAGCAGAGAGAATAGATATGGAGGGAGAGAGAGAGAGCAGAGAGAATAGATATGGAGGGAGAGAGCAGAGAGAATAGATATGGAGGGAGAGAGAGAGCAGAGAGAATAGATATGGAGGGAGAGAGCAGAGAGAATAGATATGGAGGGAGAGAGAGAGCAGAGAGAGCAGAGAGAATAGATATGGAGGGAGAGAGAGAGAGCAGAGAGAATAGATATGGAGGGAGAGAGCAGAGAGCAGAGAGAATAGATATGGAGAGAGAGAGAGAGAATAGATATGGAGAGAGAGAGAGAGAGAGAGCAGAGAGAATAGATATGGAGAGAGAGAGAGAGAGAGAGAGAGCAGAGAGAATAGATATGGAGGGAGAGAGAGAGCAGAGAATAGATATGGAGGGAGAGAGACAGAACAGAGAGAATAGATATGGAGGGAGAGAGCAGAGAGCAGAGAGAATAGATATGGAGGGAGAGAGAGAGAGCAGAGAGAATAGATATGGACGGAGAGAGAGAGCAGAGAATAGATATGGAGGGAGAGAGAGTAGAGAGAATAGATATGGAGAGAGAGAGAGAGAATAGATATGGAGAGAGAGAGAGAGAGAGAGCAGAGAGAATAGATATGGAGAGAGAGAGAGAGAGAGAGAGAGCAGAGAGAATAGATATGGAGGGAGAGAGAGAGCAGTGAGAATAGATATGGAGGGAGAGAGAGAGCAGAGAGAATAGATATGGAGGGAGAGAGAGTAGAGAGAATAGATATGGAGGGAGAGAGAGAGAGAGCAGAGAGAATAGATATGGAGGGAGAGAGAGAGCAGAGAGAATAGATATGGAGGGAGAGAGAGAGCAGAGAGAATAGATATGGAGGGAGAGAGAGAGCAGAGAGAATAGATATGGAGGGAGAGAGAGAGCAGAGAGAATAGATATGGAGAGAGAGAGAGAGCAGAGAGAATAGATATGGAGGGAGAGAGCAGAGAGAATAGATATGGAGGGAGAGAGAGAGCAGAGAGAATAGATATGGAGGGTGAGAGAGAGCAGAGAGAATAGATATGGAGGGTGAGAGAGAGCAGAGAGAATAGATATGGAGGGAGAGAGAGAGAGAGAGAATAGATATGGAGGGAGAGAGAGAGCAGAGAGAATAGATATGGAGGGAGAGAGAGAGCAGAGAGAATAGATATGGAGGGAGAGAGAGAGCAGAGAGAATAGATATGGAGGGAGAGAGAGAGCAGAGAGAATAGATATGGAGAGAGAGAGAGAGCAGAGAGAATAGATATGGAGAGAGAGAGAGAGCAGAGAGAATAGATATGGAGGGAGAGAGAGAGCAGAGAGAATAGATATGGAGGGAGAGAGAGAGCAGAGAGAATAGATATGGAGGGAGAGAGAGAGCAGAGAGAATAGATATGGAGGGAGAGAGAGAGCAGAGAGAATAGATACGGAGGGAGAGAGCAGAGAGAATAGATATGGAGGAGAGAGCAGAGAGAATAGATATGGAGGGAGAGAGAGAGCAGAGAGAATAGATATGGAGGGAGAGAGACAGAACAGAGAGAATAGATATGGAGGGAGAGAGAGAGCAGAGAGAATAGATATGGAGGGAGAGAGCAGAGAGAATAGATATGGAGGGAGAGAGCAGAGAGAATAGATATGGAGGGAGAGAGAGAGCAGAGAGAATAGATATGGAGGGAGAGAGACAGAACAGAGAGAATAGATATGGAGGGAGAGAGAGAGAGAGAGAGAATAGATATGGAGGGAGAGAGAGAGCAGAGAGAATAGATATGGAGGGAGAGAGAGAGCAGAGAGAATAGATATGGAGGGAGAGAGAGAGCAGAGAGAATAGATATGGAGGGAGAGAGAGAGCAGAGAGAATAGATATGGAGGGAGAGAGAGAGAGAGAGAGAGAATAGATATGGAGGGAGAGAGAGAGCAGAGGGAATAGATATGGAGGGAGAGAGCAGAGAGCAGAGAGAATAGATATGGAGGGAGAGAGAGAGAGCAGAGAGAATAGATATGGAGGGAGAGAGAGAGCAGAGAGAATAGATATGGAGGGAGAGAGAGAGAGATCAGAGAGAATAGATATGGAGGGAGAGAGCAGAGAGCAGAGAGAATAGATATGGAGGGAGAGAGCAGAGAGAATAGATATGGAGGGAGAGAGCAGAGAGAATAGATATGGAGGGAGAGAGAGAGAGAACAAGCATGAGAAAAATCTTCAAATTAGACTGTTGACTGATGCCACTTAGTTACTCTGTTACCATGCTGACTAATACCATAGCAACATCACAATGACTTCCACTTTTACTATTGTCACAGTCATAACACTACTTAGACACACACACACTTTCAGATCATTAAAGAAGATATGTTTAAATAAAAGAGGCCATATGTCTCAGCTACTCTGCTCTCTCTGAGATCATTATTTCTACCTTAAATGTACTTGTCTAACAGCCATGAACATAATGGATGTTTTAATGTTAACATTGTTGAGTTGTCACATGTTATTTTCTAAACCTTTGTGGACTTGAATAAGAGTGTGTGTGTGTACCGATCTGTTCCAGCAGACATGGTCCAGAGTACCAGGATGTTAGCGCCAGAGCAGAACTCTTAGTGGTCAGGTTCTCTCCTGATAGACCACTGGTCGGCACGTAGAACACATCAGAGTCCTGGGAGAGAACACAGAACACATCAGAGTCCTGGGAGAGAACACAGAACACATCAGGGTCCTGGGAGAGAACACATCAGAGTCCTGGGAGAGAACACAGAACACATCAGAGTCCTGGAAGAGAACACAGAACACATCAGGGTCCTGGGAGAGAACACAGAACACATCAGGGTCCTGGGAGAGAACACAGAACACATCAGAGTCCTGGGAGAGAACACAGAACACATCAGGGTCCTGGGAGAGAACACAGAACACATCAGGGTCCTGGGAGAGAACACAGAACACATCAGGGTCCTGGGAGAGAACACAGAACACATCAGGGTCCTGGGAGAGAACACAGAACACATCAGGGTCCTGGGAGAGAACACAGAACACATCAGGGTCCTGGGAGAGAACACAGAACACATCAGGGTCCTGGGAGAGAACACAGAACACATCAGGGTCCTGGGAGAGAACACAGAACACATCAGGGTCCTGGGAGAGAACACAGAACACATCAGGGTCCTGGGAGAGAACACAGAACACATCAGGGTCCTGGGAGAGAACACAGAACACATCAGGGTCCTGGGAGAGAACACAGAACACATCAGGGTCCTGGGAGAGAACACAGAACACATCAGAGTCCTGGGAGAGAACACAGAACACATCAGAGTCCTGGGAGAGAACACAGAACAGCTATTACACTACAGAACACTTATAGAACTCTCAGTGGTCGGCACGTAGAACACAGAGTCCTGGGATACAACAAAACGTAACAATACAAAACATAGAGACGCACACAACGACATCACCCTCCCCAGAACCACCTGCTCTCACCTCTATCTCAGAATGACATCACCCTACCCAGAACCACCTGCTCTCACCTCTCTCAGAATGACATCACCCAACCCAGAACCACCTGCTCTCACCTCTATCTCAGAATGACATCACCCAACCCAGAACCACCTGCTCTCACCTCTATCTCAGAATGACATCACCCAACCCAGAACCACCTGCTCTTACCTCTATCTCCAGTGCCTGCACTGCTCTCCGTCACGTCTCAAATCACACAATTTCGTTCCTGTCCGTCTCCCAGGGCCTTCCAATATTTAAGATAATGAAGCATATTATTTTTCTATTGTCTTAACAATAGAGGATTGGTTGATTTCAGGTTTCAAGTATATGTTATTTCCCCCCCAAGATGATTTATGAGAGGAGTATACGCCAACCCATTCCCTCCATCTTGTTCCAAATTCAGTTCAATTTAAGTCTTGGTTCCAACAGTTCATTTATTTTCTAAGAGATTGTCAGTTGGAAAGGCTCTCTGTAAAGTTTTGTATATCTCACCTATAATATGAAAATATTTTAATGTCTCAAATAAGAGTCCCTCCAGATTGCTCTGATGTCCTAAATGTTGTGATACATAACCCATTATGTACATTATTATTATTACATTATGTACATTATTAACACGTATTTAACATAACACATATTTCAAAATATCCACAGAGGTCAGATTCTGGAAATAACTGTATTTCCTGTTACCAAGTCATTTACGGTCTCTAAGCCTTTCGTTTTCCACGTGGACCAATTTATCGGTGAATTGTGAAAAAGCGATCCTAGGATAGATCGTGGTCCTTCTGTAGCTCAGTTGGTAGAGCATGGCGCTTGTAACGCCAGGGTAGTGGGTTCGATCCCCGGGACCACCCATACGTAGAATGTATGCACACATGACTGTAAGTCGCTTTGGATAAAAGCGTCTGCTAAATGGCATATATTATTATTATTATTATTATAGTTCCATAAACGTTGTGTTTTTAGGGAGTGATATTGGTTGTTGTAGAATCCAGTTCATTTTCTTACATATTGTTACGGGGCTCTTAACTATGAAGTTGTTCGTGTTTTTAGCTTTGTCCTTTGAAAATAGACACATAAAAAGATTCTGGGGATGAGACTACACGTTTTCAATAATGACCTATTGTTCGTCTTTAGTGCATTTAAATATATGTCTCAAGTAAAAGTCCTGGATGGAAAGTTAAAGTCTGGGAGCTCAAAACCACCCCCAGACTCAGGAAGGTCATAACCACCCCCAGACTCAGGAAGGTGTAAACCACCCCCAGACTCAGGAAGGTGTAAACCACCCCCAGACTCAGGAAGGTGTAAACCACCCCCAGACTCAGGAAGGTGTAAACCACCCCCAGGCTCAGGAAGGTCACAACCACCCCCAGGCTCAGGAAGGTCACAACCACCCCCCAGGCTCAGGAAGGTCACAACCACCCCCAGACTCAGGAAGGTCACAACCACCCCCAGACTCAGGAAGGTCACAACCACCCCCAGACTCAGGAAGGTCACAACCACCCCAGACTCAGGAAGGTCACAACCACCCCCAGACTCAGGAAGGTCACAACCACCCCCAGACTCAGGAAGGTCACAACCACCCCCAGACTCAGGAAGGTCACAACCACCCCAGACTCAGGAAGGTCACAACCACCCCCAGACTCAGGAAGGTCACAACCACCCCCAGACTCAGGAAGGTCACAACCACCCCCAGACTCAGGAAGGTCACAACCACCCCCAGACTCCAGGAAGGTCACAACCACCCCCAGACTCAGGAAGGTCACAACCACCCCAGACTCAGGAAGGTCACAACCACCCCAGACTCAGGAAGGTCACAACCACCCCCAGACTCAGGAAGGTCACAACCACCCCAGACTCAGGAAGGTCACAACCACCCCCAGACTCAGGAAGGTCACAACCACCCCCAGACTCCAGGAAGGTCACAACCACCCCCAGACTCAGGAAGGTCACAACCACCCCCAGACTCAGGAAGGTCACAACCACCCCCAGACTCAGGAAGGTCACAACCACCCCCAGACTCAGGAAGGTCACAACCACCCCCAGACTCAGGAAGGTCACAACCACCCCCAGACTCAGGAAGGTCACAACCACCCCAGACTCAGGAAGGTCACAACCACCCCCAGACTCAGGAAGGTCACAACCACCCCCAGACTCAGGAAGGTCACAACCACCCCCAGACTCAGGAAGGTCACAACCACCCCAGACTCAGGAAGGTCACAACCACCCCCAGACTCAGGAAGGTCACAACCACCCCCAGACTCAGGAAGGTCACAACCACCCCCAGACTCAGGAAGGTCACAACCACCCCAGACTCAGGAAGGTCACAACCACCCCCAGACTCAGGAAGGTCACAACCACCCCCAGACTCAGGAAGGTCACAACCACCCCCAGACTCAGGAAGGTCACAACCACCCCCAGACTCAGGAAGGTCACAACCACCCCCAGACTCAGGAAGGTCACAACCACCCCCAGACTCAGGAAGGTCACAACCACCCCCAGACTCAGGAAGGTCACAACCACCCCCAGACTCAGGAAGGTCACAACCACCCCCAGACTCAGGAAGGTCACAACCACCCACAGACTCGGGAAGGTCGAAACCACCCACAGACTCAGGAAGGTCTAAACCACCCACAGACTCAGGAAGGTCTAAACCACCCACAGACTCGGGAAGGTCACAGCCACCCCCAGACTCAGGAAGGTCACAACCACCCCCAGACTCAGGAAGGTCACAACCACCCCCAGACTCAGGAAGGTGTAAACCACCCCCAGACTCAGGAAGGTCAAAACCACCCCCAGACTCAGGAAGGTGTAAAACGTTTCTTTTTATTCTATGAGTTGTATTCTCCCCATGTAAAATCTGTTATGACTGAGTATAGTTATTTAAGCCATGTCTTGGGAGGGGTGGTGGTGTTACTATAAAACAACTTCCATGCCGTTCTGAAGAGGCTTATTCTACCTGTAACATTTTCCCATTGAATTCGATGTGCTCTCATATCGTTGAGTAACTGGATAAACTTATCGTGATAATATTTGTTGTTTCTTGTCAATTATTAAACATCCTCAGTATTTTATAAAGTTGATGGTCCACTGAAAGGATGTAGATCACGAGTTATTTTTTATTTTTTCCTATTGCCATTATTTCAGGTTTTTCCAAGTAAAGTTTATATCCTGAGATCCGCATCGAGCTAGAAGGCTAGAGCTGCCGTTTTCAATGAGCGGGACACGAATCCAGATGCCTAGAAGAAATGCCGCTATGCTCTCAGACGATCCATCAAACAGGCAAAGCATCAATACAGGACTAAGATTGAATCCTACTACACCGGCTCTGACCGCTCGTTGGATGTGGCAGGGCTTGAAAACTATTATGGACTACAAAGGGAAACCCAGCACTCCATGCACGAGAGCACCAGCTGTTCTGGATGACCGTGTGGTAATGCTCTCGGTAGCCAATGTGAGCAAGACCTTTAAACAGGTCAACTTTTACAACGCCAAGGGGCCAGATGGATTACCAGGACGTGTACTCAAAGCATGCGTGGATCAAATGGCAAGTGGCATCGCTGAGATTTTCAACCTCTCCCTGACAGAGTCTGTAATACCTACATGTTTCAAGCAGACCACCATAGTCCCTGTGCCCAAGGAAGCGTTGGTAACCTGCCTAAATGATTACCGCCCCATAGTACTCATCGGTAGCCATGAGGTCCTTTGAAAGGCAGGTAATGGCTCACATTAACACCATGATCCCAGAAACCCTAGACCCTTCAAATCGCTTACCGCTCCAACAGATCCACAGATTATGCAATCTCAATCGCACTATACACTGCCCTTTCCCACCTGGACAAAAGGAACACCTATGTGAGAATGTTGTTCATTGACTACAGCTCAGCGCTCAACACCATAGTGACCTCAAAGCTCATCACTAAGCTAAGGATCCTGGGATTAAACACCTCCCTCTGCAACTGGATCCTGGACTTCCTGACGGGCCACCACCAGGTGGTAAGAGTAGGCATCAACACATCCGCCACGCTGATCCTCAACACGGGGGCCCCTCAGGGGTGCGTTCTCAGCCCCCTCCTGTACTCCCTGTTCACCCATGACTGCACGGCCAGGCACGACTCCAACACCATCATTAAGTTTGCCGATGACACAACAGTGGTAGGGCTGGTCACCGACAACGACGAGACAGCCTATAGGGAGGAGGTCAGAGACCTGGCCGGGTGATGCCAGGACAACAACCTCCTCCTCAACATGATCAAGACAAAGGACATGATGGTGGACAACAGGAAAAGGAGGACCGAATACACGCCCCCATTCTCATCGATGGCGCTGTAGTGGAGCAGGTTGAGGGCTTCAAGTTCCTTGGCGTCCACATCACCAACAAACTATCATGGTCCAAACATACCAAGACAGTCGTGAAGAGGGCACAACAAAACCTATTCCCCCTCAGGAGTCTGAATATATTTGGCATCGGTCCTCAGATCCTCAAAATGTTTTATAGCTGCACCACCGAGAGCATCCTGACTGGTTGCATCACAGCCTGGTATGGCAACTGCTCATCAT
The DNA here is from genome assembly GCF_021184085.1 of Oncorhynchus gorbuscha. Taxonomy (NCBI): domain Eukaryota; kingdom Metazoa; phylum Chordata; class Actinopteri; order Salmoniformes; family Salmonidae; genus Oncorhynchus; species Oncorhynchus gorbuscha. Next base: position 11,118 of record NW_025748589.1, read on the forward strand.
CCAACCGTAAAGCACTACAGAAGGTAGTGTGTACAGCCCGGTACATCACTGGGGCCTAGCTTCCTGCCATCCAGGAACTCTATACCAGGTGTTGGTGTGTACAGCCCAGTACATCACTGGGGCCAAGCTTCCAGCCATCCAGGACCTCTATACCAGGTGTTGGTGTGTACAGCCCAGTACATCACTGGGGCCAAGCTTCCAGCCATCCAGGAACTCTATACCAGGTGTTGGTGTGTACAGCCCAGTACATCACTGGGGCCAAGCTTCCAGCCATCCAGGACCTCTATACCAGGCAGTGTCAGAGGGAAGGCCTAAAAATTGTCATAGACTCCAGTCACCTAGTCATGGACTGTTCTCTCTGCTGCCACACGGCAAGCGGTACTGGAGCACCAAGTCTAGGACTAAAGGCTCCTCAACAGCTTCTAATCCCAAGCCATAAGACTCCTGAACACATAATCAAATAGCTACCCAGACTATTTGCATCGCCCCCCCCCCTCCTCCTCTTCCACACCCTGAAGTTCTCTGTTTATTATCTATGAATAATCACTTTAATAACTCTACCAACATGTAGATATTACCTCCATTACGTCGACTAACTGGTGCCTCCGCACATTGACTCTGCATACTGTTATTTTATTACTTGTTATTTTTATTTCTTTAGGAATTTGACTTAAAACTGAATGGTTGGTTCAGAGCTTGTAAAGTCAGCATTTCACTGTAAGGCGTTGTATTCGACGCATGTGACAAATGAAATCCGATTTGAACTCAACATCCTCTCTAATCTGTCCACTGCATAACACTGTTATAGAAGTCTTAGTGGTCAGGTTCTCTTCTGACAGCCTACGGGTCGGGACAGACAACACACGTATAACATAACACTGCAATAACTCATGTAGAACAGGGTCCTGGGAGCACAACCATAGAATTAGTCTGTAAATTAGATATAGGATCTCTATAAACACTTAAAACACTGCTATAAAAGCATTAGAAATATAACACTATTAGAAACACAATGAATCTGTAGTTTAGGTTAGCTTGATTAACTTAATTCAGTGTCCACTAACCCTAGCTCCAGGTCAAGGTCGAAGGTCCTAACTCCAGGTCTTAGGTCCTAACCCTGGCTCCAGGTCAAAGGTCCTAACCCCAGCTCCAGGTCAAAGGTCTAACCTTAGCTCCAGGTCTTAGGTCCTAACCCTAGCTCCAGGTCTTAGGTCCTAACCCTAGCTCCAGGTCAAATGTCCTAACCCTAGCTGCAGGTCAAAGGTCCTAACCCCAGCTCCAGGTCAAATGTCCTAACCCTAGCTCCAGGTCAAAGGTCCTAACCCTAGCTCCAGGTCAAAGGTCGAAGGTCCTAACCCCAGCTCCAGGTCAAAGGTCCTAACCCTAGCTCCAGGTCTTAGGTCAAAGGTCCTAACCCTAGCTGCAAGGTCAAAAGTCCTAACCCTAGCTCCAGGTGAAAGGTCTTAACCCTAGCTCCAGGTCAAAGGTCCTAACCCTAGCTCCAGGTCAAAGGTTGAAGGTCCTAACCCTAGCTGCAAGGTCAAAGGTCCTAACCCTAGCTCCAGGTCAAAGGTCCTAACCCTAGCTCCAGGTCAAAGGTCGAAGGTCCTAACCCTAGCTGCAAGGTCAAAGGTCCTAACCCTAGCTGCAAGGTCAAAGGTCCTAACCCTAGCTCAAAGGTCTTAACCCTAGCTCCAGGTCAAAGGTCCTAACCCTAGCTCCAGGTCAAAGGTCCTAACCCTAGCTCCAGGTCAAAGATCCTAACCCTAGCTCCAGGTCAAAGGTCCTAACCCTAGCTCAAAGATCTTAACCCTAGCTCAAAGGTCTTAACCCTAGCTCCAGGTCAAAGGTCCTAACCCTAGCTCCAGGTCAAAGGTCCTAACCCTGGCCACCCACCTTAAATCCAGCCTGTTTCAGGAAATGTCCAAGTTTAGAGATGATCTCTTTGAATCGCTCCTGTTGCCAGTTTACCTGTTACACACACACACACACACACACACACACACACACACACACACACACACACACACACACACACACACACACACACACACACACACACACACACACACACACACACACACACACACACACACACACACATCCTTTTTAAACATTGCCATATGTTACAATACGATTGTACCATAAATTACACAGTTGTCAGAGTAACGGGCGTTGCCGTGGCTACACCTAGTAGTAGTGGTAACGTTATTCTCACCTGGTCCATCTTGTTGACGGCAACCGCGAGTTGCGTGACGCCCAACGAACGGACCAGAAGGCCGTGTTCTCGCGTCTGACCACCTGCCTCGAACCCTGCCTCAAACTCACCTCTGCTGGCATCTACCACTAACACCGCCACATCCGCCTGTGAGGAGACACAGGTTATACAAACACCTGTTGAATTACAGGCCATAACGAGGACATTCTGATCTGCATTACAGGCCATAACGAGGACATTCTGATCTGTATTACAGGCCATCATGAGGACATTCTGATCTGTATTACAGGCCATAACGAGGACATTCTGATCTGTATTACAGGCCATCATGAGGACATTCTGTATAAGCTGTATCTTTCCATTTATACTGAACAAACGCAACAATTTCAAAGATTTACCCAACTTCAAATCAAACTTTGCCTCATGTGCCGAATAGAACGAGTGTAGACTTTACTGTGAAATGCTGACTGTCAATAGACGGCTATGAATAATATAGATGAGAACTCTCTTGGTAGATAGTGTATTCTACCTGAATATTAGACATCGCGCACCAGCTGTTATTGACAAATAGTCTTAACAGGCATAGCTTCTCTGTTCTGCCGATGTATGGAACATCCCGGAAGCTCTATATTATCCGTGTCGTTCAGCCACAACTCAGTGAAACATACGTATTGTGTTGTGTGACAAAACTGCAGATTTTAAAGTGGCCTTTTATTGTCTCCAGCACAAGGTGCACCTGTGTAATGATCATACTGTTCACCTTCTCTGGTTTCATTCTTGATATGCCTGTCAGGTGGATGGATTATCTTGGCAAAGGAGAAATACTCACTGACAGGGATGTAAACACATTTATTCACAAAATTTCAACATTTCTAGGATCTTTTATTTCTGTAAATGCAATATTTATGTTTTCACTGTCATTACGGAGTAATCTATTTAATCCATTTTGAATTCAAACTCACAGCAACATGTGGAATAAGAGGTGTGAATACGCTAGGAAAGCATGTTTTTGGGGAACTGAAATCTGAACTTACTGTTGAGTTAGAATAGTACAATACACAATGTGCAATTTAGACATAGTACCAGTAGCACCAGTAGTACCAGTACAATACACAATGTGCAATTTAGACATAGTACCAGTAGCACCGGTAGTACCAGTAGTACCAGTACAATACACAATGTGCAATTTAGACATAGTACCAGTAGTACCAGTAGTACCAGTAGTACCAGTACAATACACAATGTGCAATTTAGACATAGTACCAGTAGCACCGGTAGTACCAGTACAATACACAATGTGCAATTTAGACATAGTACCAGTAGCACCGGTAGTACCAGTAGTACCAGTACAATACACAATGTGCAATTTAGACATAGTACCAGTAGCACCAGTAGTACCAGTACAATACACAATGTGCAATTTAGACATAGTACCAGTAGCACCAGTAGTACCAGTAGCACCAGTAGTACCAGTACAATACACAATGTGCAATTTAGACATAGTACCAGTAGCACCAGTAGTACCAGTACAATACACAATGTGCAATTTAGACATAGTACCAGTAGCACCGGTAGTACCAGTACAATACACAATGTGCAATTTAGACATAGTACCAGTAGCACCGGTAGTACCAGTACAATACACAATGTGCAATTTAGACATAGTACCAGTAGCACCAGTAGTACCAGTAGTACCAGTACAATACACAATGTGCAATTTAGACATAGTACCAGTAGCACCGGTAGTACCAGTACAATACACAATGTGCAATTTAGACATAGTACCAGTAGCACCGGTAGTACCAGTACAATACACAATGTGCAATTTAGACATAGTACCAGTAGCACCAGTAGTACCAGTACAATACACAATGTGCAATTTAGACATAGTACCAGTAGCACCAGTAGCACCAGTACAATACACAATGTGCAATTTAGACATAGTACCAGTAGTACCAGTACAATACACAATGTGCAATTTAGACATAGTACCAGTAGTACCAGTACAATACACAATGTGCAATTTAGACATAGTACCAGTAGTACCAGTAGTACCAGTACAATACACAATGTGCAATTTAGACATAGTACCAGTAGCACCAGTAGTACCAGTACAATACACAATGTGCAATTTAGACATAGTACCAGTAGCACCAGTAGTACCAGTACAATACACAATGTGCAATTTAGACATAGTACCAGTAGCACCAGTAGTACCAGTAGTACCAGTACAATACACAATGTGCAATTTAGACATAGTACCAGTAGCACCAGTAGTACCAGTACAATACACAATGTGCAATTTAGACATAGTACCAGTAGCACCAGTAGTACCAGTAGTACCAGTACAATACACAATGTGCAATTTAGACATAGTACCAGTAGCACCAGTAGTACCAGTACAATACACAATGTGCAATTTAGACATAGTACCAGTAGTACCAGTACAATACACAATGTGCAATTTAGACATAGTACCAGTAGCACCAGTAGTACCAGTACAATACACAATGTGCAATTTAGACATAGTACCAGTAGCACCAGTACAATACACAATGTGCAATTTAGACATAGTACCAGTAGCACCGGTAGCACCAGTAGTACCAGTACAATACACAATGTGCAATTTAGACATAGTACCAGTAGCACCGGTAGTACCAGTAGTACCAGTACAATACACAATGTGCAATTTAGACATAGTACCAGTAGCACCAGTAGTACCAGTACAATACACAATGTGCAATTTAGACATAGTACCAGTAGCACCAGTAGTACCAGTACAATACACAATGTGCAATTTAGACATAGTACCAGTAGCACCAGTAGTACCAGTACAATACACAATGTGCAATTTAGACATAGTACCAGTAGCACCAGTAGTACCAGTACAATACACAATGTGCAATTTAGACATAGTACCAGTAGTACCAGTACAATACACAATGTGCAATTTAGACATAGTACCAGTAGTACCAGTAGCACCAGTAGTACCAGTAGCACCAGTAGTACCAGTAGCACCAGTAGTACCAGTACAATACACAATGTGCAATTTAGACATAGTACCAGTAGTACCAGTACAATACACAATGTGCAATTTAGACATAGTACCAGTAGTACCAGTAGCACCAGTAGCACCAGTAGTACCAGTAGTACCAGTAGTACCAGTACAATACACAATGTGCAATTTAGACATAGTACCAGTAGTACCAGTACAATACACAATGTGCAATTTAGACATAGTACCAGTAGTACCAGTAGCACCAGTAGTACCAGTAGCACCAGTAGTACCAGTACAATACACAATGTGCAATTTAGACATAGTACCAGTAGCACCAGTAGTACCAGTAGTACCAGTAGCACCAGTACAATACACAATGTGCAATTTAGACATAGTACCAGTAGTACCAGTAGCACCAGTAGTACCAGTACAATACACAATGTGCAATTTAGACATAGTACCAGTAGCACCAGTAGTACCAGTAGCACCAGTAGTACCAGTAGCACCAGTAGCACCAGTAGTACCAGTAGCACCAGTAGTACCAGTAGCACCAGTAGTACCAGTACAATACAATGTGCAATTTAGACATAGTACCAGTAGTACCAGTAGCACCAGTAGTACCAGTAGCACCAGTAGTACCAGTAGCACCAGTAGTACCAGTACAATACACAATGTGCAATTTAGACATAGTACCAGTAGTACCAGTAGCACCAGTAGTACCAGTAGCACCAGTAGTACCAGTACAATACACAATGTGCAATTTAGACATAGTACCAGTAGCACCAGTAGTACCAGTAGTACCAGTAGCACCAGTACAATACACAATGTGCAATTTAGACATAGTACCAGTAGTACCAGTAGCACCAGTAGTACCAGTAGCACCAGTAGTACCAGTACAATACACAATGTGCAATTTAGACATAGTACCAGTAGCACCAGTAGTACCAGTAGCACCAGTAGCACCAGTAGTACCAGTAGCACCAGTAGTACCAGTAGCACCAGTAGTACCAGTACAATACAATGTGCAATTTAGACATAGTACCAGTAGTACCAGTAGCACCAGTAGTACCAGTAGCACCAGTAGTACCAGTAGCACCAGTAGTACCAGTACAATACACAATGTGCAATTTAGACATAGTACCAGTAGTACCAGTAGCACCAGTAGTACCAGTAGCACCAGTAGTACCAGTACAATACACAATGTGCAATTTAGACATAGTACCAGTAGCACCAGTAGTACCAGTAGTACCAGTAGCACCAGTACAATACACAATGTGCAATTTAGACATAGTACCAGTAGTACCAGTAGCACCAGTAGTACCAGTAGCACCAGTAGTACCAGTACAATACACAATGTGCAATTTAGACATAGTACCAGTAGCACCAGTAGTACCAGTAGCACCAGTAGTACCAGTAGTACCAGTAGCACCAGTAGTACCAGTAGCACCAGTAGAACCAGTAGCACCAGTAGCACCAGTAGTACCAGTAGCACCAGTAGTACCAGTAGCACCAGTAGTACCAGTAGCACCAGTAGTACCGGTAGTACCGGTAGTACCGGTAGCACCAGTAGTACCAGTAGTACCAGTAGCACCAGTAGTACCAGTAGTACCGGTAGCACCAGTAGTACCAGTACAATACACAATGTGCAATATAGACATAGTACCAGTCGTACCAGTAGCACCAGTAGTACCAGTAGCACCAGTAGTACCAGTACAATACACAATGTGCAATTTAGACATAGTACCAGTCGTACCAGTAGTACCAGTAGCACCAGTAGTAGCAGTAGCACCAGTACAATACACAATGTGCAATTTAGACATAGTACCAGTCGTACCAGTAGCACCAGTAGAACCAGTAGTACCAGTAGCACCAGTAGTACCAGTAGCACCAGGATGAGGTCTGGACGTACCTGGGCTGTTAGGGATGAGGTCTGGACGTACCTGGGCCTCATGTTAGGGATGAGGTCTGGACGTACCTGGGCTGTTAGGGATGAGGTCTGGACGTACCTGGGCCTCATGTTATGGATGAGGTCTGGACGTACCTGGGCTGTTAGGGATGAGGTCTGGACGTACCTGGGCTGTTAGGGATGAGGTCTGGACGTACCTGGGCCTCATGTTAGGGATGAGGTCTGGACGTACCTGGGCTGTTAGGGATGAGGTCTGGACGTACCTGGGCTGTTATGGATGAGGTCTGGACGTACCTGGGCCTCTCCAGTGATCATGTTAGGGATGAGGTCTGGACGTACCTGGGCTGTTATTGATGAGGTCTGGACGTACCTGGGCTGTTATGGATGAGGTCTGGACGTACCTGGGCCGCTCCAGTGATCATGTTAGGGATGAGGTCTGGACGTACCTGGGCTGTTAGGGATGAGGTCTGGACGTACCTGGGCTGTTAGGGATGAGGTCTGGACGTACCTGGGCTGTTAGGGATGAGGTCTGGACGTACCTGGGCTGTTAGGGATGAGGTCTGGACGTACCTGGGCTGTTAGGGATGAGGTCTGGACGTACCTGGGCTGTTAGGGATGAGGTCTGGACGTACCTGGGCTGTTAGGGATGAGGTCTGGACGTACCTGGGCTGTTAGGGATGAGGTCTGGGCCGTACCTGGGCTGTTAGGGATGAGGTCTGGGCCCCGTACCTGGGCTGTTAGGGATGAGGTCTGGACGTACCTGGGCTGTTAGGGATGAGGTCTGGACGTACCTGGGCTGTTAGGGATGACGTCTGGACGTACCTGGGCCTCATGTTATGGATGAGGTCTGGACGTACCTGGGCCTCATGTTATGGATGAGGTCTGGACGTACCTGGGCCTCATGTTATGGATGAGGTCTGGACGTACCTGGGCCTCATGTTAGGGATGAGGTCTGGACGTACCTGGGCTGTTAGGGATGAGGTCTGGACGTACCTGGGCCTCATGTTATGGATGAGGTCTGGACGTACCTGGGCTGTTAGGGATGAGGTCTGGACGTACCTGGGCTGTTAGGGATGAGGTCTGGACGTACCTGGGCTGTTAGGGATGAGGTCTGGACGTACCTGGGCTGTTAGGGATGAGGTCTGGACGTACCTGGGCTGTTAGGGATGAGGTCTGGACGTACCTGGGCTGTTAGGGATGAGGTCTGGACGTACCTGGGCTGTTAGGGATGAGGTCTGGACGTACCTGGGCTGTTAGGGATGAGGTCTGGACGTACCTGGGCTGTTAGGGATGAGGTCTAGATGTACCTGGGCTGTTAGGGATGAGGTCTGGACATACCGGGGCTGTTAGGGATGAGGTCTGGACGTACCTGGGCTGTTAGGGATGAGGTCTGGACGTACCTGGGCTGTTAGGGATGAGGTCTGGACGTACCTGGGCTGTTAGGGATGAGGTCTGGACGTACCTGGGCTGTTAGGGATGACGTCTGGACGTACCTGGGCCTCATGTTATGGATGAGGTCTGGACGTACCTGGGCCTCATGTTATGGATGAGGTCTGGACGTACCTGGGCCTCATGTTATGGATGAGGTCTGGACGTACCTGGGCCTCATGTTAGGGATGAGGTCTGGACGTACCTGGGCTGTTATGGATGAGGTCTGGACGTACCTGGGCTGTTATGGATGAGGTCTGGACGTACCTGGGCCTCTCCAGTGATCATGTTAGGGATGAGGTCTGGACGTACCTGGGCTGTTATTGATGAGGTCTGGACGTACCTGGGCTGTTATGGATGAGGTCTGGACGTACCTGGGCCGCTCCAGTGATCATGTTAGGGATGAGGTCTGGACGTACCTGGGCTGTTAGGGATGAGGTCTGGACGTACCTGGGCTGTTAGGGATGAGGTCTGGACGTACCTGGGCTGTTAGGGATGAGGTCTGGACGTACCTGGGCTGTTAGGGATGAGGTCTGGACGTGCCTGGGCTGTTAGGGATGAGGTCTGGACGTACCTGGGCTGTTAGGGATGAGGTCTGGACGTACCTGGGCTGTTAGGGATGAGGTCTGGACGTACCTGGGCTGTTAGGGATGAGGTCTGGACGTACCTGGGCTGTTAGGGATGAGGTCTGGACGTACCTGGGCTGTTAGGGATGAGGTCTGGACGTACCTGGGCTGTTAGGGATGAGGTCTGGACGTACCTGGGCTGTTAGGGATGACGTCTGGACGTACCTGGGCCTCATGTTATGGATGAGGTCTGGACGTACCTGGGCCTCATGTTATGGATGAGGTCTGGACGTACCTGGGCCTCATGTTATGGATGAGGTCTGGACGTACCTGGGCCTCATGTTAGGGATGAGGTCTGGACGTACCTGGGCTGTTAGGGATGAGGTCTGGACGTACCTGGGCCTCATGTTATGGATGAGGTCTGGACGTACCTGGGCTGTTAGGGATGAGGTCTGGACGTACCTGGGCTGTTAGGGATGAGGTCTGGACGTACCTGGGCTGTTAGGGATGAGGTCTGGACGTACCTGGGCTGTTAGGGATGAGGTCTGGACGTACCTGGGCTGTTAGGGATGAGGTCTGGACGTACCTGGGCTGTTAGGGATGAGGTCTGGACGTACCTGGGCTGTTAGGGATGAGGTCTGGACGTACCTGGGCTGTTAGGGATGAGGTCTGGACGTACCTGGGCTGTTAGGGATGAGGTCTAGATGTACCTGGGCTGTTAGGGATGAGGTCTGGACATACCGGGGCTGTTAGGGATGAGGTCTGGACGTACCTGGGCTGTTAGGGATGAGGTCTGGACGTACCTGGGCTGTTAGGGATGAGGTCTGGACGTACCTGGGCTGTTAGGGATGAGGTCTGGACGTACCTGGGCTGTTAGGGATGACGTCTGGACGTACCTGGGCCTCATGTTATGGATGAGGTCTGGACGTACCTGGGCCTCATGTTATGGATGAGGTCTGGACGTACCTGGGCCTCATGTTATGGATGAGGTCTGGACGTACCTGGGCCTCATGTTAGGGATGAGGTCTGGACGTACCTGGGCTGTTATGGATGAGGTCTGGACGTACCTGGGCTGTTATGGATGAGGTCTGGACGTACCTGGGCTGCTCCAGTGATCATGTTAGGGATGAAGTCTTTGTGTCCAGGAGCGTCCATCAGAGTCACCACCTTAGAGGCCGTCTCAAACTTAGTCATCCCCACGTCCATGGTTACACCCCTGGAAAACACACACACACACACACACACACACACACACACACACACACACACACACACACACACACACACACACACACACACACACACACACACACACACACACACACACACACACACAGAGAGAGAGATTCAGTGGGTGTTCTGCAGAGTAGGTAGGTCTGTGTGTGGAACCGTCTGTCTGTACCTGTTCCTCTCCTCCCCGGTCTCATCCAGGACCCATGCGTAGGCGAACGAGGCCTTGCCAGCCTTTTTGGACTCCTGTTCGTACTTGTGCATGGTGCGTTTATTGACGTTTCCCAACAGGTACAGCAGGTGACCCATCAGAGTGCTCTTCCCAGCATCCACATGACCTGGAGAGGAGGGGGCGTGAAGAGGAAACAGGAATAGTACTGAACATTTTCTGATCGACCTCCGTGACCACGCCGACAGTGTAGTCTCTGTAACAGGGTAGTTTATGTACCTATAACCACCAGGTTGAGTAGTCTCTGTAACAGGGTAGTTTATGTACCTATAACCACCAGGTTGAGTAGTCTCTGTAACAGGGTAGTTTATGTACCTATAACCACCAGGTTGAGTAGTCTCTGTAACAGGGTAGTTTATGTACCTATAACCACCAGGTTGAGTAGTCTCTGTAACAGGGTAATTTATGTACCTATAACCACCAGGTTGAGTAGAGACTTGCCCCCTTGTCTCTTCTCCAGCTCGGCCCTGACGTTCAGCTGTTGCTTGGCCTTCCCCGGGGTACGTCCTGGGGTGGGGACGGAAGGGGGCTCCTCTGCCCCCCCGAACCCTTTAGAGGGTGTCTGCGGACGCTTGGAGGGGGTTTCGGGGCTGGTTTTCATGGTCATGTCATCAGGGCTACCCCCACGATGGACGGAGGGGCTGGGGACAACCCCGTTCTCCTCTGTACTGGATGGACCAAAGAAGAGACAAATCATTTATTTAAGTTCTTCTTCTTGTTAAGGAAATCTTCAGTATAACCCTGGTAAGACATGCTACAATCAAGTTAGTTTGTTTTGATAGGACAGTGAAGAGGGGACAGTGGAGAGGAGACAGGGGAGAAGGGGCCGGGAAGAGGGGACAGTGGAGAGGAGACAGTGGAGAGGGGGCAGGGGGAGGGGCAGGGGAGAGGGGGCAGGGGAGAGGAGACAAGGGAGAGGAGACAGGGGAGAGGGAGACAGGGGAGAGGAGACAGGGGAGAGGAGACAGGGAGACGAGACAGGGAGAGGAGACAGGGGGAGAGGAGACAGGGGAGAGGAGACAGGGGAGAGGAGACAGGGGAGAGGAGACAGGGGAGAGGGGACAGGGGAGAGGAGACAGGGGAGAGGGGGCCGGGAAGAGGGGACAGGAGACAGGGGAGAGGGGGCCGGGAAGAGGGGACAGGGGAGAGGAGACAGGGGAAAGGAGACAGGGGAGAGGGGGCCGGGAAGAGGGGACAGGAGACAGGGGAGAGGAGACAGTGGAGAGGAGACAGTGGAGAGGAGACAGTGGAGAGGAGACAGTGGAGAGGAGACAGTGGAGAGGAGACAGTGGAGAGGAGACAGTGGAGAGGAGACAGTGGAGAGGAGACAGTGGAGAGGAGACAGTGGAGAGGAGACGGGACAGGGGAGAGGGGACAGGGGAGAGGGGACAGTGAAGAGAGGAGAGGGGGCCGGGAAGAGGGGACAGGGAAGAGGGGACCGGGAAGAGGACAACAAGTGTCACAGAACTCCTCTGAATGTAACCAATACAAATGAATGGAAACACGAAGGTAGTTTTGTGCCCCCAAAAATTATTTATATATATATATACACAGTACGAGTCAAACGTTTTAGAACACCTACTTATTCAAGTGTCCCCTTCCCCAACTGTTCCTGTTCCCTTCCCCAACTGTTCCTGTTCCCTTCCCCAACTGTTCCTGTCCCCTTCCCCAACTGTCCCTGTTCCCTTCCCCAACTGTTCCTGTTCCCTTCCCCAACTGTCCCCTTCACCAACTGTCCCCTTCACCAACTGTCCCTGTTCCCTTCCCCAACTGTTCCTGTTCCCTTCCCCAACTGTCCCCTTCACCAACTGTCCCCTTCACCAACTGTCCCCTTCACCAACTGTCCCTTTCCCCAACTGTCCCCTTCCCCAACTGTCCCCTTTCTCAACTGTCCCCTTCCCCAACTGTCCCCTTCCCCAACTGTTCCCTTCCCCAACTGTCCCCTTCACCAACTGTTCCCTTCACCAACTGTTCCCTTCACCAACTGTCCCCTTCCCCAACTGTCCCCTTCCCCAACTGTCCCCTTCACCAACTGTCCCCTTCCCCAACTGTCCCCTTCACCAACTGTCCCCTTCACCAACTGTCCCCTTCACCAACTGTTCCCTTCACCAACTGTTCCCTTCACCAACTGTTCCCTTCACCAACTGTTCCTGTACCCTTCCCCAACGGTTCCTGTACCCTTCCCCAACGGTTCCCGTACCCTTCCCCAACTGTTCCCTTCCCCAACTGTTCCCTTCCCCAACTGTTCCCGTTCCCGTTCCCTTCCCCAACTGTTCCCGTTCCCAACTGTTCCTGTTCCCAACTGTTCCTGTTCCCAACTGTTCCTGTTCCCAACTGTTCCTGTTCCCAACTGTTCCTGTTCCCAACTGTTCCTGTTCCTGTTCCCAACTGTTCCTGTCCCCTTCCCCAACTGTCCCCTTCCCCAACTGTCCCCTTCCCCAACTGTTCCTGTTCCCTTCCCCAACTGTTCCTGTTCCCTTCCCCAACTGTTCCTGTTCCCTTCCCCAACTGTTCCTGTCCCCTTCCCCAACTGTTCCTGTCCCCTTCCCCAACTGTTCCTGTTCCCTTCCCCAACTGTTCCCTTCCCCAACTGTTCCCGTTCCCTTCCCCAACTGTTCCCTTCCCCAACTGTTCCCGTTCCCTTCCCCAACTGTTCCCGTTCCCTTCCCCAACTGTTCCCGTTCCCTTCCCCAACTGTTCCCGTTCCCTTCCCCAACTGTTCCCGTTCCCTTCCCCAACTGTTCCCGTTCCCTTCCCCAACTGTTCCCGTTCCCTTCCCCAACTGTTCCCGTTCCCGTTCCCTTCCCCAACTGTTCCCGTTCCCTTCCCCAACTGTTCCCGTTCCCAACTGTTCCCGTTCCCAACTGTTCCCGTTCCCAACTGTTCCTGTTCCCAACTGTTCCTGTTCCCAACTGTTCCTGTTCCCAACTGTTCCTGTTCCTGTTCCCAACTGTTCCTGTCCCCCTCCCCAACTGTCCCCTTCCCCAACTGTCCCCTTCCCCAACTGTTCCTGTTCCCTTCCCCAACTGTTCCTGTTCCCTTCCCCAACTGTTCCTGTTCCCTTCCCCAACTGTTCCTGTTCCCTTCCCCAACTGTTCCTGTTCCCTTCCCCAACTGTTCCTGTCCCCTTCCCCAACTGTTCCTGTCCCCTTCCCCAACTGTTCCTGTTCCCTTCCCCAACTGTTCCCTTCCCCAACTGTTCCCTTCCCCAACTGTCCCCTTCCCCAACTGTCCCCTTCCCCAACTGTCCCCTTCCCCAACTGTCCCCTTCCCCAACTGTTCCCTTCCCATCTGTCCCCTTCCCAACTGTCCCCTTCCCAACTGTCCCCTTCCCCAACTGTCCCCTTCCCCAACTGTCCCCTTCCCCAACTGTCCCCTTCCCCAACTGTTCCTGTCCCCTTCCCCAACTGTTCCTGTTCCCTTCCCCAACTGTTCCCTTCCCCAACTGTTCCTGTCCCCAACTGTTCCTGTCCCCAACTGTTCCTGTCCCCAACTGTTCCTGTCCCCTTCACCAACTGTTCCTGTCCCCTTACCCAACTGTCCCCTTACCAAACTGTTCCTGTCCCCTTCCCCAACTGTTCCCTTCCCCAACTGTTCCTGTTCTCTTCCAACTGTTCCTGTTCCCTTCCAACTGTCCCCTTCCCCAACTGTCCCCTTCCCCAACTGTCCCCTTCCCCAACTGTTCCCTTCCCCAACTGTCCCTTCCCCAACTGTCCCCTTCCCCAACTGTCCCCTTCCCCAACTGTCCCCTTCCCCAACTGTCCTGTTCCTTCCCCAACTGTTCCCTTCCCCAACTGTCCCCTTCCCCAACTGTCCCCTTCCCCAACTGTCCCCTTCCCCAACTGTCCCCTTCCCCAACTGTTCCCTTCCCCAACTGTTCCCTTCCCCAACTGTTCCCTTCCCCAACTGTTCCCTTCCCCAACTGTTCCCTTCCCCAACTGTTCCCTTCCCCAACTGTTCCCTTCCCCAACTGTTCCCGTTCCCTTCCCCAACTGTTCCTGTTCCCTTCCCCAACTGTTCCCGTCCCCAACTGTTCCTGTCCCCTTCCCCAACTTTCCCCAACTGTTCCTGTTCCCTTTACCAACTGTTCAGGTCCCCTTCCCCAACTGTCCCCTTCCCCAACTGTTCCTGTCCCTTTACCCAACTGTCCCCTTACCCAACTGTCCCCTTACCCAACTGTTCCTGTCCCCTTACCCAACTGTTCCTGTTCCCTTCCCCAACTGTTCCTGTTCCCTTCCCCAACTGTTCCCTTCCCCAACTGTTCCTGTTCTCTTCCAACTGTTCCTGTTCCCTTCCAACTGTTCCTGTTCCCTTCCAACTGTTCCTGTTCCCTTCCAACTGTTCCTGTTCCCTTCCAACTGTTCCCTTCCCCAACTGTTCCTGTTCTCTTCCAACTGTTCCTGTTCCCTTCCAACTGTTCCTGTTCCCTTCCAACTGTTCCTGTTCCCTTCCAACTGTTCCCTTCCCCAACTGTTCCTGTCCCAACTGTCCCCTTACCCAACTGTTCCTGTTCCCTTCCAACTGTTCCTGTTCCCAACTGTTCCCTTCCCCAACTGTTCCTGTTCTCTTCCAACTGTTCCTGTTCCCTTCCAACTGTCCCCTTCCCCAACTGTCCCCTTCCCCAACTGTCCCCTTCCCCAACTGTCCCCTTCCCCAACTGTCCCCTTCCCCAACTGTTCCCTTCCCCAACTGTCCCCTTCCCCAACTGTCCCCTTCCCCAACTGTCCCCTTCCCCAACTGTCCCCTTCCCCAACTGTCCCCTTCCCCAACTGTCCCCTTCCCCAACTGTCCCTGTTCCCTTCCCCAACTGTTCCCTTCCCCAACTGTTCCCTTCCCCAACTGTTCCCTTCCCCAACTGTTCCCTTCCCCAACTGTTCCCTTCCCCAACTGTTCCCTTCCCCAACTGTCCCCTTCCCCAACTGTCCCCTTCCCCAACTGTCCCCTTCCCCAACTGTTCCCTTCCCCAACTGTACCCTTCCCCAACTGTTCCCTTCCACCACTGTTCCCTTCCCCAACTGTTCCCTTCCCCAACTGTTCCCTTCCCCAACTGTTCCCTTCCCCAACTGTTCCCTTCCCCAACTGTTCCCTTCCCCAACTGTTCCCTTCCCCAACTGTTCCCTTCCCCAACTGTTCCCGTTCCCTTCCCCAACTGTTCCTGTTCCCTTCCCCAACTGTTCCCGTCCCCAACTGTTCCTGTCCCCTTCCCCAACTTTCCCCAACTGTTCCTGTTCCCTTTACCAACTGTTCAGGTCCCTTCCCCAACTGTCCCCTTCCCCAACTGTTCCTGTCCCTTTACCCAACTGTCCCCTTACCCAACTGTCCCCTTACCCAACTGTTCCTGTCCCCTTACCCAACTGTTCCTGTTCCCTTCCCCAACTGTTCCTGTTCTCTTCCAACTGTTCCTGTTCCCTTCCAACTGTTCCTGTTCTCTTCCAACTGTTCCTGTTCCCTTCCAACTGTTCCTGTTCCCTTCCAACTGTTCCCTTCCCCAACTGTTCCTGTTCTCTTCCAACTGTTCCTGTTCCCTTCCAACTGTTCCTGTTCCCTTCCAACTGTTCCTGTTCCCTTCCAACTGTTCCCTTCCCCAACTGTTCCTGTCCCAACTGTCCCCTTACCCAACTGTTCCTGTTCCCTTCCAACTGTTCCTGTTCCCAACTGTTCCCTTCCCCAACTGTTCCTGTTCCCTTCCCAAACTGTTCCTGTTCCCTTCCCCAACTGTTCCTGTCCCCTTCCCCAACTGTTCCTGTTCCCTTCCCCAACTGTTCCCTTCCCCAACTGTTCCCTTCCCCAACTGTTCCCTTCCCCAACTGTTCCCTTCCCCAACTGTTCCCTTCCCCAACTGTTCCCTTCCCCAACTGTTCCCTTCCCCAACTGTTCCCTTCCCCAACTGTTCCCTTCCCCAACTGTTCCCTTCCCCAACTGTTCCCTTCCCCAACTGTTCCCGTTCCCTTCCCCAACTGTTCCTGTTCCCGTCCCCAACTGTTCCCGTCCCCAACTGTTCCTGTCCCCTTCCCCAACTTTCCCCAACTGTTCCTGTTCCCTTTACCAACTGTTCAGGTCCCCTTCCCCAACTGTCCCCTTCCCCAACTGTTCCTGTCCCTTTACCCAACTGTCCCCTTACCCAACTGTCCCCTTACCCAACTGTTCCTGTCCCCTTACCCAACTGTTCCTGTTCCCTTCCCCAACTGTTCCTGTTCCCTTCCCCAACTGTTCCCTTCCCCAACTGTTCCTGTTCTCTTCCAACTGTTCCTGTTCCCTTCCAACTGTTCCTGTTCCCTTCCAACTGTTCCCTTCCCCAACTGTTCCTGTTCTCTTCCAACTGTTCCTGTTCCCTTCCAACTGTTCCTGTTCCCTTCCAACTGTTCCTGTTCCCTTCCAACTGTTCCTGTTCCCTTCCAACTGTTCCTGTTCCCTTCCAACTGTTCCCTTCCCCAACTGTTCCTGTCCCAACTGTCCCCTTACCCAACTGTTCCTGTTCCCTTCCAACTGTTCCTGTTCCCAACTGTTCCCTTCCCCAACTGTTCCTGTTCCCTTCCCAAACTGTTCCTGTCCCCTTCCCAAACTGTTCCTGTCCCCTTCCCCAACTGTTCCTGTTCCCTTCCCCAACTGTTCCTGTTCCCTTCCCCAACTGTTCCTGTTCCCTTCCCCAACTGTTCCTGTTCCCTTCCCCAACTGTTCCTGTTCCCTTCCCCAACTGTTCCTGTTCCCTTCCCCAACTGTTCCTGTTCCTTCCCCAACTGTTCCTGTCCCTTCCCCAACTGTTCCTGTCCCCTTCCCCAACTGTCCCCTTCCCCAACTGTCCCCTTCCCCAACTGTCCCCTTCCCCAACTGTCCCCTTCCCCAACTGTCCCCTTCCCCAACTGTCCCCTTCCCCAACTGTTCCCTTCCCCAACTGTTCCCTTCCCCAACTGTCCCCTTCCCCAACTGTCCCCTTCCCCAACTGTCCCCTTCCCCAACTGTCCCTGTTCCCTTCCCCAACTGTTCCCTTCCCCAACTGTCCCTTCCCCAACTGTCCCCTTCCCCAACTGTCCCCTTCCCCAACTGTCCCCTTCCCCAACTGTTCCTTCCAGCTGTTCCTTCCCCAACTGTTCCCTTCCCCAACTGTTCCCTTCCCCAACTGTTCCTTCCCCAACTGTTCCCTTCCCCAACTGT
Organism: Oncorhynchus gorbuscha; assembly: GCF_021184085.1. Taxonomy (NCBI): domain Eukaryota; kingdom Metazoa; phylum Chordata; class Actinopteri; order Salmoniformes; family Salmonidae; genus Oncorhynchus; species Oncorhynchus gorbuscha. The sequence goes on from NW_025748589.1 coordinate 28,845, forward strand.
TCCCTTCCCCAACTGTTCCTTCCCCAACTGTTCCTGTTCCCTTCCCCAACTGTTCCCGTCCCCAACTGTTCTGTCCCCTTCCCCAACTTTCCCCAACTGTTCCTGTTCCTTTACCAACTGTTCAGGTCCCCTTCCCCAACTGTCCCCCTTCCCCAACTGTTCCTGTCCCTTTACCCAACTGTCCCCTTACCCAACTGTCCCCTTACCCAACTGTTCCTGTCCCCTTACCCAACTGTTCCTGTTCCCTTCCCCAACTGTTCCTGTTCCCTTCCCCAACTGTTCCCTTCCCCAACTGTTCCTGTTCTCTTCCAACTGTTCCTGTTCCCTTCCAACTGTTCCTGTTCCCTTCCAACTGTTCCTGTTCCCTTCCAACTGTTCCTGTTCCCTTCCAACTGTTCCCTTCCCCAACTGTTCCTGTTCTCTTCCAACTGTTCCTGTTCCCTTCCAACTGTTCCTGTTCCCTTCCAACTGTTCCTGTTCCCTTCCCCAACTGTTCCTGTCCCAACTGTCCCCTTACCCAACTGTTCCTGTTCCCTTCCAACTGTTCCTGTTCCCAACTGTTCCCTTCCCCAACTGTTCCTGTTCTCTTCCAACTGTTCCTGTTCCCTTCCAACTGTCCCCTTCCCCAACTGTCCCCTTCCCCAACTGTCCCCTTCCCCAACTGTCCCCTTCCCCAACTGTCCCCTTCCCCAACTGTCCCCTTCCCCAACTGTTCCCTTCCCCAACTGTTCCTTCCCCAACTGTTCCTTCCCCAACTGTCCCCTTCCCCAACTGTCCCCTTCCCCAACTGTTCCTTCCCCAACTGTACCCTTCCCCAACTGTTCCCTTCCACCACTGTTCCCTTCCCCAACTGTTCCCTTCCCCAACTGTTCCCTTCCCCAACTGTTCCCTTCCCCAACTGTTCCCTTCCCCAACTGTTCCTTCCCCAACTGTTCCCTTCCCCAACTGTTCCTTCCCCAACTGTTCCTTCCCCAACTGTTCCGTTCCTTCCCCAACTGTTCCTGTTCCCTTCCCCAACTGTTCCCGTCCCCAACTGTTCCTGTCCCCTTCCCCAACTTTCCCCAACTGTTCCTGTTCCCTTTACCAACTGTTCAGGTCCCCTTCCCCAACTGTCCCCTTCCCCAACTGTTCCTGTCCCTTTACCCAACTGTCCCCTTACCCAACTGTCCCCTTACCCAACTGTTCCTGTCCCCTTACCCAACTGTTCCTGTTCCCTTCCCCAACTGTTCCTGTTCTCTTCCAACTGTTCCTGTTCCCTTCCAACTGTTCCTGTTCTCTTCCAACTGTTCCTGTTCCCTTCCAACTGTTCCTGTTCCCTTCCAACTGTTCCCTTCCCCAACTGTTCCTGTTCTCTTCCAACTGTTCCTGTTCCCTTCCAACTGTTCCTGTTCCCTTCCAACTGTTCCTGTTCCCTTCCCCAACTGTTCCTGTCCCAACTGTCCCCTTACCCAACTGTTCCTGTTCCCTTCCAACTGTTCCTGTTCCCAACTGTTCCCTTCCCCAACTGTTCCTGTTCCCTTCCCAAACTGTTCCTGTTCCCTTCCCCAACTGTTCCTGTTCCCTTCCCCAACTGTTCCTGTCCCCTTCCCCAACTGTCCCCTTCCCCAACTGTTCCCTTCCCCAACTGTTCCCTTCCCCAACTGTTCCCTTCCCCAACTGTTCCCTTCCCCAACTGTTCCCTTCCCCAACTGTTCCCTTCCCCAACTGTTCCCTTCCCCAACTGTTCCCTTCCCCAACTGTTCCCTTCCCCAACTGTTCCCTTCCCCAACTGTTCCCTTCCCCAACTGTTCCCTTCCCCAACTGTTCCCTTCCCCAACTGTTCCCGTTCCCTTCCCCAACTGTTCCTGTTCCTTCCCCAACTGTTCCGTCCCCAACTGTTCCTGTCCCCTTCCCCAACTTTCCCCAACTGTTCCTGTTCCCTTTACCAACTGTTCAGGTCCCCTTCCCCAACTGTCCCCTTCCCCAACTGTTCCTGTCCCTTTACCCAACTGTCCCTTACCCAACTGTCCCCTTACCCAACTGTTCCTGTCCCCTTACCCAACTGTTCCTGTTCCTTCCCAACTGTTCCTGTTCCCTTCCCCAACTGTTCCTGTTCCTTCCCCAACTGTTCCCTTCCCCAACTGTTCCTGTTCTCTTCCAACTGTTCTGTTCCCTTCCAACTGTTCCTGTTCCTTCCAACTGTTCCTTCCCCAACTGTTCCTGTTCTCTTCCAACTGTTCTGTTCCCTTCCAACTGTTCCTGTTCCCTTCCAACTGTTCCTGTTCCTTCCAACTGTTCCCTTCCCCAACTGTTCCTGTCCCAACTGTCCCCTTACCCAACTGTTCCTGTTCCCTTCCAACTGTTCCTGTTCCCAACTGTTCCCTTCCCCAACTGTTCCTGTTCCCTTCCCAAACTGTTCCTGTCCCCTTCCCCAACTGTTCCTGTTCCCTTCCCCAACTGTTCCTGTTCCCTTCCCCAACTGTTCCTGTTCCCTTCCCCAACTGTTCCTGTTCCCTTCCCCAACTGTTCCTGTTCCCTTCCCCAACTGTTCCTGTCCCCTTCCCCAACTGTCCCCTTCCCCAACTGTCCCCTTCCCCAACTGTCCCCTTCCCCAACTGTCCCCTTCCCCAACTGTCCCCTTCCCCAACTGTCCCCTTCCCCAACTGTTCCTTCCCCAACTGTTCCCTTCCCCAACTGTTCCCTTCCCCAACTGTTCCCTTCCCCAACTGTTCCCTTCCCCAACTGTTCCCTTCCCCAACTGTTCCCGTTCCCTTCCCCAACTGTTCCCGTTCCCTTCCCCAACTGTTCCCGTTCCCTTCCCCAACTGTCCCTGTTCCCCAACTGTTCCCTTCCCCAACTGTCCCATTCCCCAACTGTTCCTGTTCCCTTCCCCAACTGTTCCCTTCCCCATCTGTTCCCTTCCCCAACTGTTCCCTTCCCCAACTGTTCCCTTCCCCAACTGTTCCCTTCCCCAACTGTTCCCTTCCCCAACTGTTCCCTTCCTCAACTGTTCCCTTCCCCAACTGTTCCCTTCCACAACTGTTCCCTTCCACAACTGTTCCCGTCCCCAACTGTTCCCGTCCCCAACTGTTCCCGTCCCCAACTGTTCCCGTCCCCAACTGTTCCTGTCCCCTTCCCCAACTTTCCCCAACTGTTCCTGTTCCCTTTACCAACTGTTCAGGTCCCCTTCCCCAACTGTTCCTGTCCCTTTACCCAACTGTTCTCTTCCAACTGTCCCCGTTCCCTTCCAACTGTCCCCGTTCCCTTCCAACTGTCCCCTTCCCCAACTGTCCCCTTCCCCAACTGTCCCCTTCCCCAACTGTCCCCTTCCCCAACTGTCCCTTCCCCAACTGTCCCCGTCCCCAACTGTCCCCGTCCCCAACTGTTCCGTCCCCTTCCCCAACTGTCCCCTTCCCCAACTGTCCCCTTCCCCAACTGTCCCCTTCCCCAACTGTCCCCTTCCCCAACTGTCCCCTTCCCCAACTGTCCCCTTCCCCAACTGTCCCCTTCCCCAACTGTCCCCTTCCCCAACTGTCCCCTTCCCCAACTGTCCCCTTCCCCAACTGTCCCCTTCCCCAACTGTCCCCTTTCTCAACTGTCCCCTTCCCCAACTGTTCCCTTCCCCAACTGTTCCCTTCCCCAACTGTTCCCTTCCCCAACTGTTCCCTTCCCCAACTGTTCCCTTCCCCAACTGTTCCCTTCCCCAACTGTTCACATCCCCAACTACTATAGTCGTTATCTCTTCAGTCTGCCCCAGAGAAAAGCTGATGAACATAGTGTGTGTGTGTGTGTGTGTTATACCTTGGCACGTCAAAGCCCATGGTCTGTTTCTTCCCTGAGACGGTCATGCGGGCCACTTTAGGCAGAACTTCTGAGTCCAGTTGACACTGCCCCGCCTCACGGTCCTTAGCTGGGGGAGAGAGAGACACACACTCAGTAATACACATAAACACACACTCAGTAATACACAAACACACACTCAGTAATACACAAACACACACTCAGTAATACACATAAACACACTTCATGCAACTCCAAACACACAGGCAATAATATTCTCTCACGCACAGGAATACAACAAATCACAGTATGCACAGTTTCATTATGGAATTTTTATGCATTACTTCCCAAATGAATTTGAGTGAACTAGTAACTACATGTGCAGAACCATCAGCAAATATACAAGGTGTGTGTCAGATGGATTTGAATACC
>NW_025748590.1:0-2500 GCF_021184085.1 Oncorhynchus gorbuscha
AATGTAATCATAGATTCAATATGGTGTCTTATTCTACCAGGAAAACAACGGATTCACTGGGATGCTGTTAATAAGTGCTTTCGTCAACATGTGTCGTAAGCTCACACTCTGAGGGTTAGTTACTGACTGACAAAAACACTATAGCAAATACAAGACGAATGGGGTGAGGAGAGGAGAGGAGAGGAGAGGAGACGAGAGGAGAGGAGAGGAGAGGAGAGGAGAGGAGAGGAGAGGAGGAGAGGAGAGGAGTGGAGAGGAGAGGAGTGGAGAGGAGGAGAGGAGTGGAGAGGAGAGGAGTGGAGAGGAGAGGAGGAGAAGAGGAGTGGAGAGGAGAGGAGAGGAGTGGAGTGGAGGAGGGAGTGGAGTGGAGTGGAGTGGAGTGGAGTGGAGAGGAGGAGAGGAGTGGAGAGGAGTGGAGAGGAGAGGAGAGGGAGGAGAAGAGGAGTGGAGAGGAGGAGAGGAGTGGAGAGGAGTGGAGAGGAGAGGAGAGGACAGGAGAGGAGGAGAAGAGGAGTTGAGAGGAGGAGAGGAGTGGAGAGGAGTGGAGAGGAGAGGAGACGAGAGGAGAGGAGAGGAGAGGAGAGGAGAGGAGAGGAGACGAGACGAGAGGAGAGGAGAGGAGTGGAGAGGAGAGGAGAGGAGAGGAGAAGAGGAGTGGAGAGGAGGAGAGGAGAGGAGAGGAGACGGGAGGGGAGAAAAGGAGAGAGGAGATGAGACGGGAGGGGAGGAGAGAAAACGAGAGAAGAGAGGAGAAGTGGAGAGGAGAGGAGAGGAGAGAAAAGGAGAGAGGAGATGAGATGGGAGGGGAGAAAACAAGAGAAGAGAGGAGAAGAGGAGAGGAGATGGGAGAGGAGGAGAGAAAAGGAGAGAGGAGATAAAATGAGAGAAGAGAGGAGAAGTGGAGAGGAGAGGAGAGGAGAGAAAAGGAGAGAGGAGATGAGATGGGAGGGGAGGAGAGAAAACTAGAGAAGAGAGGAGAAGAGGAGATGGGAGAGGAGGAGAGGAGGAGAGAAAAGGAGAGGAGAGAAGAGAGGAGCAGAGGAGAGGAGATGGGAGGAGAGAAAAGGAGAGAGGAGATGAGACGGGAGGGGAGGAGAGAAAACGAGAGAAGAGAGGAGAAGAGGAGAGGAGATGGGAGAGGAGGAGAGAAAAGAGGAGAAGAGAGGAGAAGAGGAGAGGAGATGGGAGAGGAGGAGAGAAAAGGAGAGAAGAGAGGAGGGAGGAGAGAGGAGGGCAGAAGAGAGGAGGGGAGGAGAGAAGAGAGGAGGGGAGAGGAGGAGAGAAGAGAGGAGAGGAGACGGGAGAGGAGACGGGAGAGAAGAGAGATGAGAGGAGGGGAGAGGAGGAGAGAAGAGAGGAGGGGAGAGGAGGAGAGAAGAGAGGAGGGGAGAGGAGGAGAGAAGAGAGGAGGGGAGAGGAAGAGAGAAGAGAGGAGGGTAGAGGAGGAGAGAAGAGAGGAGGGGAGAGGAAGAGAGAAGAGAGGAGGGGAGGAGAGAAGAGAAGAGAGGTGGGGAGAGGAGGAGAGAAGAGAGGAGAGGAAGAGAGAAGAGAGGAGGGGAGAGGAGGGCAGAGGTTTTGATTTACTCCCCCCCCTCTCTCTCCTTTCTCTCTGAGTAATAATGACTGAAGATATCTCTCCAATAACTACTAGTGTCTTTGTTGACATGATGTTAGATAGAGCTGATCTCATGATGAGAGAAGGAGAAGAAAGAAGAGAGAGAAAAAGCTTGAGGGAGAACAGAGAGAAGGATGTAGCAGAGCGGGAGAGATGATGAATTAGCATATATGTTAATAGACAACCACTCAGCTCCACCCCTCTTCAAAAAGAGCCTCACTGCAGCTCCAGAAGAGAAATGATGAATTAGCATATATGTTAATAGTCAACCACTCAGCTCCACCCCTCTTCAAAAAGAGCCTCACTGCAGCTCCAGAAGAGAGATGATGAATTAGCATATATGTTAATAGTCAACCACTCAGCTCCACCCCTCTTCAAAAAGAGCCTCACTGCAGCTCCAGAAGGTGCATGTGAAGAGTGTGTGTGAAGAGTGTGTGTGAAGTGTGTGTGTGTGAAATGTGTGTGTGAAATGTGTGTGTGAAGTGTGTGTGTGAAGTGTGTGTGTGTAAAATGTGTGTGTGTGTGTGTGTGTGTGTGTGTGTGTGTGTGTGTGTGTGTGTGTGTGTGTGTGTGTGTGTGTGTGTGTGTGTGTGTGTGTGTGTGTGTGTGTGTGTGTGTGTGTGTGTGTGTTGACAGCTGTACTTTAGTAGCACGTTGACCATGACAGAGGAGAGAAGAGGAGGGGAAAGGAAAGGAAAGGAAAGGAGAGGAGAGGAGAGGAAAGGAAAGGAAATGAAAGGAGAGGAGAGGAGAGGAGGGGAAAGGAGAGGAGAGGAAAGGAGAGGAGAGGGGAGGAGAGGAGAGGAGAGGAGAGGAGGGGAAAGGAAAGGAAAGGAAAGGAGAGGAGAGGAGAGGAGAGGAGAGGGAGGGGAAAGGAAAGGAAAG